>NW_027526361.1:25566965-25808446 GCF_048455015.1 Haemaphysalis longicornis
AGCAAACAGGACCCCAAGTACAGCAAACCGACACAAAATCCGTCCGCCCGTCGACAGAAAAACCCCCGAGCGAACCTGAACTCGTGCCTCGCGGTGATAGCCTGGGCGTCCCCCAGCGGGGAGGCGCCGGGAACGACCCTCTGGGAACGAGCTTAGCAAAAAACAAAAAAACTCCCCAAGCATTTTCCCCCGAGGGGTGAAACATGGTTTAAGTGCGAATGCACGGGGGTGATGCTATGAGGGGGGAGTTAAAAGTTAAAAATCCGTTTGGCATTCGCCCCGTGAGCGCGGCGCGAGCCGACCCCACGGAGGGTCTGGGCAGTTTTATCGCTGCATATATAGGGGGGGTTACGCCCGCGCCGAGCGCGCCCGAGCCAGGTGGCTGGAGAGAGGAGGCGAGCGCAAAGGGGAGAGGGGGAACAGCGGCGCACGGCAGCTGCAAGGCCGAGCGAGGGGGGGAGAGGAGGAGAGTGTGGACGTCACGGTGGGAGAGAGAGGGCGCGCGGGCAGCTTGCTGGGGGAGAGGAGGGCCGCGCTGTGGACGTCATACCATGACGTTTACGGCGCGAGGGAGCGGTGCGGGGGAGCGGGCGGCGCACCCCGCGCAAGCCACGGCGAGGAGGCGGGAGCGAGCGCGGGTCACGTGGTGAAGTGACGTCACCGCGCCGTTTGCTACCGACGCTCCTCTCCGCTCCACGCCGTTGCTAGAGAGAGGGAGGGACTGCGGGACGCCGCCGCCCGCCCACCGCCGCCGGCCGGCGGTGGGAAGGTTTTGGGGGTCGCTTATAAAAGTGCATTCGCACTTAAAAAAAAAATACCGAGGGTTTTGCGTGTGGGGCTTATGGGCGTATGAGGAGCTCTCGCCTTCGTCGTCGTCGCCGTCGTGTAGCGACCTGCGCGCGACGGGGACCGGGCGCGCCGAAGATGATGATGACGGACGACTCTGTCCAAGCCATCCTTTTCGCAATACACACGTGCCATACGGCCACCGGAGCAGCCGAGGAAGAAGGGAAGGGCCCTACCGAGGCGAGGGACGCAAAAAAATATTTTGACCTACGTGGGCTGGGGTCGTCGGAAGACGATGGACGAAAGGGCACTGTAACATACTTTAATGAAAATTTGCTTTTACAGTGGCGGGGCGAAAACGGCTTTTGCACTGATGGGGGTCCCGGCTTCTCCCCCCCACCCCCTTCCTGGGGATCCCCCTGTCAGTGTGGGGAAGAAGCGAGATCGACCCCCCCAAGTCCTGCTGCTTCTCCATGGCTTTGCCCCCACTAGAGCAAAGCTGCGCCAATTTTTTTTTTTTGTATTATTTCTACTAACGCCGCCAACCAAGCTTCAGCTTAAAAAAGTTTTCGCTGTTTAAAAACCCCAGCCTCGTTTGTTGTTTCGCTGAGGATGGCTGGAAAAAAACGTCATGCGGGCTAGAAGAGTACAATATGTGACGGGCACATGAGTAGAAACAGGGAGCACCCCTAACCACCGAAAGTGTTTCGCTGCTCGTAACAGGGCGGGACGCTTGTCTTTTGGTAGCACAGTGCCCAGCGCCGAATGGGGAAACGCGCAAAGTGGGGGAGGGGAGGAAGAAAGAAGAGCGCGGTGGCGCTCTGGAGCGTTGCCGGGGCCTTTTGCATTCACACTTGTAAAAACAGTCTCAAAAGGGTCTTTGCCAAATTTTTGCTAAAGCGAAGGCGTTTTGCCTACCGTTGGTAGGGATTTTTTAAAGCAAAGCTTTCTTCTCGTCTCACTGAGGGGCGGTGTCGTTACCTAAAAACACACTGCAGAAAAAGCAAAACATTACACAAGGGGAGGGGCAACATTATGTTGATAAGATGACGGAAGAAAAAAAAAAAAATGCTTCTCGTAATTGCAGTCGTACCTGGGGGTCTGGGCGTAATGAAGCCGGCGCCTGTTCGATTGCGCCACTCCGACGGTCGGAGCAGTTGGTATTTTAAAGCAACTGTGAACACTTCACTTTGGATGACGACGATGGTTCGAGAATGAGGGGGGCGGGAGTGCTTATCCTCTTCGTGAGGGATTCGTTTGCTGTCGTCTGAGTTTAGACTTTGATTCGCAGGCGGTTTGTACTTCGATCGTTGACGCTTTGGCATTGATTGCCCCGGCTTTTAATTTTGCGCGTCGGCATTTGATTTTCGCACGCTAAAAAGCTTCGCGTTCCAACTATCGTCGTCGTTAGATGGAGGGGATTCGAATTTTTGTGGTGTCTTTGTGCAGAAAGAGACGGAAATAATAACATAAAGCGAAACATACCACAAGTTCAGAAGAGAAATGAACATGACACCGCTGCTCACGTGCCCCCGAGAGAAAGTGCGCAGAAATGTGTTTGAAGCGAGCCGAAACCCTGAAAGAAAACACTCACAAAAAAAACAATGCAAGAAGGGATCAAATGCGACACGGTCGCTCCAGTTTCCTTGGCAGAGCAAAAAACAAAATCAAGCCAAGACGAGAAGGAATGAAACATAGCAGCTAACGTGCTGCTCAAGATCAAAGAGAGCGCTCAATAACGCTCAAAGGGAAAGCTTCCCATTGGCCCGCCGGGAAAGACCTGGAAAACATCTGAAACACGAAAGCTTGAAGCACCCACGCCACAAACACTTGTTGACCCAGTCTCTGATCACGTGAAGAACGCTGGCGGGCACAACGAACCAGGTGTACTGAGAAGAAGGAACGGTAAACGGAGTGTATGGAACGACAAGCTCGGCACCTCACGGCTTCTTTTGCCATGCACTTTTAGGACAAAATGGACCTCATTATTTTTGTTTTGCCTAAAAGCTAGCCTTCCTTAGAAAGCTGACACTGCGGGAAATTCTCCGGCAAAGAAGACCAAGTGTTATGTTGCGTTATCGGCCATTTACGTTGAGCTTCGTTTTCTCGATTTCCTACGTCAGCGAAGACGACGACGGCGGACGAGACGATGACATTGAGTATTTTCACCAACAAAAACAAATTGACAAGCCGTTCTGTCTTTACAAAAGTGGATGGCCAGAGAAGCTGTCGAGCAAATGAACGATGAAATCGTTGTTGCTCTCTCTCTGTCTCTCTGGTCCCTGTAGCCCATGGGCTCAGCCACAACACGTGCCATATTTTTAGTAAACGGCTATCTATACAGGTTCTTTGTGGCTGTTGTGCGTACATTTGAGTGATTAGAGCATTGCACCCAACGCACTCCGTGACAAATTTCAGGAATCAAAGTGACTGGCATAGACAAGTCTACATTAAAATAGGAAATGATGATGACGGGTGTCTTAACTTCTCCCTCAATGAAGCCGCTTCTCTACCAGCTGCTTTTTATTTGTTCGTAATATTGTGTTGTGGTATGTATATACATTAGATAGTTGTAACGTATGGTATAACTATATTATTATTTTATTTATTTTCGTTTTGATTATTTCACTTTAATTCTTGGTTTTATTTTAGTTTAAGCAGTCACGTTCACCTCATGCTACCGGTTCCCCAGAATCAGGGCTTTCCGTGGCTGCCGTGCAAGTGCTCTTTTCGAGAAACATCGTGTGCCCTTCTCACGGCCTGCGCTCCGCGAGGCTTCCTTTTCTTAGTAGGACTTCATTGCTGGCTAGTTGGTTCATACCGTACGAAGGCATGAATTGCCGTGTTGTCCTCTGTTCTCTTCGTCCTCGCATTTTGCGCGAATTTATTAGATGCGAAGCATCTCATGCTCGGAGCTGTGTCCCTCCCTCCCTCGTTGTCGTTGTCCGCCGTCCGCACTCTACTGTGCATGCGCGTCTCTTCAGCCCCGTCAGCGTTTGGGCTGACGTCAGCCCAGTCCACTATGAAAAGAAATAGTTAGGCTGCACCCGGTTTCGATCCCACGACTCTCTGGCCGCAACGGGAGGTACGTGGCGCTCTTCCCACTGCGCTACAAACCGAGACGGGAGCATGTGCTACGAATGCGCCTTATGTCCTTCACTCATTCAAACTACGTCAAGAAGCTACTGATACAACGAAGGCACGCGAAGCTGAACGTAAACGGAAACGACGAACTGAAAACTAATGGGAACTTCAGTCGACCCCATGGCTGCTTCGCATACTACTCAGGGTACTCATACTACTCACTACGGGAAGATGGTGTAATTCTATTTCTGCCCGCGGACGACACAGGAAATCCCGATTAACGGGAGGCTAACAACCTCACTATAATACACAGGCTAAGCCAAAGGCGTCGCTCTAGCAGGTGACGCAGTAAAAAGTGTATCTGCCAGCTTTCATTGAATTTGCTTCACCTCACCATACAATATTTGAAACAAGAGCGCAAAACAGTATTACAAAGGCTAACTAACCATCTTTCCCCCTTTTTTTTTTTTTTACTTTCTTGGGCCAAGTGATCAAGCCGGCTCTACAGGTGGCAAGATCCGATGAAATCTTGAAATGTAAACCCCAACCACTGATCTGCACTGAATATCTATTTGTCTGTTTTTTTTTAATATAGTTAATGATCACGATGATTAAGTGCGTACCTAATAACGTAGCCTAACAACAAAGACAATACTTGCCCACCCAGCGTCAAATCTGTCATACCGCGCACCCGTTTTCGCTCAAAGCAACCGGCCGGTAATGGCGGAAAGCAACCAGGTGGGACCAGTCTCTGCGGACATTCCTTAATTCGAAACGGATCAGTGCAGCGGCTCCGCAGAGTGGCTTCTGGGTTATCGAAGGTCGGATCCGACAAAGCCCAGAAACTGCTTTCCGACAGCCATCAATCTTGGGAGACGCTCACGGCCCCTTCCGAGGCAGCGGTGGCGGCCGGGGCGGCGCGGCGGTGGTTTCCGCCTCAGCGACGAGACGCCCGGGTCGTTGCTGCCGCTTATCGGTCGTCAAGTGCGCTTTATGATCCTCCATCTTTGTTCCTCGCCGCCCTTTTTCTTCCCTCGCGTGTATCAATTTCTCCGGCCCGTAACGCGGCGCCGTATTTTCTCTGCGGCCCGTCCCCCGGTATTCTTTTCCATTTCCCGCGATCTCCCGCGCCTCGTCAAGATGGAGGAGACCGTTGGAGCGGTGCTCATCTCGCGCTCGTCGTCGTCCGGTCTGGACTGCTCGCATCGGCCCGGCGTGCTCTCCTCGTGATCGCGCTTTCTCAGACCGCGACCAATCTCGGTGCGAGTCTTGGGCAGGCGTGGTTGAATTCCTGAGTGGTTTTTACGGCCGACCGGTTCCGCCGGCAATACCCATCTCTTTCTACGGTCGCTGTCGAATTCCTCATTTCCTTCCCCTTCCTGGTCGCCCATTTTTATCCTTCTTTCTCTTTCCCCTCTTCTGTCTTTTTTTTTTCTTTTTTTTATTTCTAGAACTCGCGTGTCGCTTTCCCGCTTATGCCTTCTTCGATGCGATAACTTTTTCCTCCGCTCACAGCTTCCTGCTCTGTCATTCTGTATTCCGGCATGTGAACGCACGTGTCTCCCCAATTTTCCATTCCCTGGCCTGTTTTCCGTCCCTACATGAATATTCTTAACAATGGGTGGCCGTTCTTTGTTTCCTATTTGAACTGTTCGCGACAAATATTACTGCTCCCAAAGATACTACTACTGAAACTACTACTACTGCCACACCTACCACTACTTGTACTGCTGCTACCGTAACAGCTGCAACTACTACTAATACTACTACGAACAAAACTACTACGGCTGGTGCTGCTACCGTTACTACTACTGCCGCCGCCGGAGGGGCGATAGGATCCATTCTGAAGTGCTACCGGGGTATGTAATGATTGTTATGTGACCCGGCAATAACCGAAGGCTTCTGTGTCCTTCATGATTAACACGAAACAGTTTGTGTTGAAAATTCTGAACGATTTTTTTTTTTTGCCTAGAACAGCGTCATACAGCTTAAACAGGAAACACCGCACAAACAGGTATAAGAAAGAGGAGGCGCCATGCAGCGCCGACTGCCAACTGGAAGTTTATTGCAGAAAAAAACGTTATTATACACGTATACCACATACCACATAAATCATAATTAAAAGAAGAAAGAAGAACACGACAAAAGACAAAGAAGGGATTGTAGATTTAGATACTCAATCTCTCTTCCCAACAAATTCAAGGATGGGGAGCTACAGCATTATTTGCCCTTTCAGGGGGCGGCTAAAGCTTCAAATACCTCTCGTGCACCTTGATCGCTGTTTTTTTTTTTTTTTTTTCAAAGGGGGAAGAAACGCGGAGAGAAAAGCCTGAAGGCGTGCCTTTCTTCTACATTAAAAGACACCCGATCTGCTTTCCCTCGGCCCTGACGCCTTTAACTACAACCAAAGGCAAAGCTATGAGCACTTATATTCGATTCAAGGTACTAATTGTCGGTTTTCTGCGTGCGAAAACAGAGCATTGTGTTGTGAGGGGCCGCAACAGGAACCTCCACCTTCGTTTCGTCATTCCCCTGCAGAATGCAATACGCTTTCTCGGGCTACTATAGTTAATATTCGCAGAAAAGGTTTATTGTGCCAACAGATTTTTAATGGTTGTTGGTGTTGCGGCTTCTGCTTACATTATTTGGCGAATACCGATAAAACAGAGAAAAATTGAATGTTCAAAATTATACCGATAGCGACGCGGAAAGAAAAGTGCGGAAGGAAAGGGTCGCCTGATAGAATTCACCATTTTGAAATTTTGCATCCACTGTGGAAAGTTGGTCTGAGAGTGACATATAGTGAATAGCGAAGAAAGAAATAAGAAGGAAAGAAAGAGAGAGCCTAGTTAAGGCAAAACAAAAAAAAAAGATAGCGGTTAATTATTAAATGGCTGTAAACGCATTCTCCAGTCTTAAACGCACTCCCCATTTCAGTGAGCCGGTAGTGTTTGGCTTACTTCTACGTAAACGTTTGCCGTACGGTTTGTACGATCTGACCCTGATTATCGAACAAGTCGCAGGCTGGAGTGCGGGCAGGTAGATCTGCCGCAAATGCACAGGAAGTTCTCAACACCCAGTTGTAGTGGGGAATGAATCCACCTAGCAAAACAATCCGTTAAAAATCGCTGCATCTCAACGCCCTGCTCCGCATTCCCCTGCGCGGCATTATTTTGTGAGAAACAGAGAGAGAGAGAGAGAGAGAGAGAGAGAGAGAGAGAGAGAGAGAGAGAGAGAGAGAGAGAGAGAGAGAGAGAGAGAGAGAAACTTTAATGAACACCAGCGAGGTTAGCCGAGCCGTCGCACTGGCTTGCTCTAGATGATAGACAAAAAGAAAAAGAAAGTAGAAAACAAAAAAAGAAAGCAAGCAAAAAACAGAAAACCTATCAAAATGGAAAGATGTCATTTGATGCACCCAAAATTTTCAATCACAAAACTCTCTCCAGTTTTCTTCTCAGAAGACACTCCAAGAGAGCTGTTTTGTGTTCTCAACCTCTCCTTATAGCAAGATGGGAAAGAGCGAGGGCACTGCGCAAGGCTGACCTCCCACTCACAAAGCCACTGTTGTTTTCCAGCTTTAGCAACTAACGAAGCCACAACAAAACACGGTCGCCGCCCCATGTGCAAAGAACGAGCCGTCATGTCCTTCTCTTCCTGCCGTTTTTCCTTTATCCTTCCGCAAGAATTCCTCGCTTCCCGCTCCGCGTTCTCAGCGCGTCGTGGGCTGACCCTGACAACGCGGCGAACTCATCCGACCAGACATCTCCCATCGCGGGGAAGCGTGCGCACGCCGTTCTGTTTGCGTGGGAGGCGTTCTTCGCATTCGCAGCCGTCCGCGCCGTGAGCTGGCACGCCGCTTCGGCGGCGCCCGGACGCCTGGCAAGGGAATGTGTTGCCTTCTCCGTTACACGCGCGCTTTCGCTATCTCCCGCGGCTAGTGGCCGAGCGATCCGTTTATCCCCGGCGTATACGGGGCGAACTCTCGATGGATTGCGCGCTCTTGGCCCGGCCCCTGCTCCCCCTCGCCCTGATTATACGATTGTTCGGCGGGCGCGAACCGTGAATACCTCGCTGAGCCTCGGCCACATGCCTGCTCGTTGAGGGCTGCCCGTGTGCCGCGTAGGGGCTGCGCTTTTGCAAACTATATTTGTTGCCCTACCGATCAAGCACCGGAGACCCGGCGCAGTGGCGCTCCAGGGTTTGCCGAAAAAGAAAACAGGGGCTCAGAGCGGAGCCCTTTGTCAACACCCGTTTGGAGCCAGCGGAGCTGTTGAGCGGATCTGCGTGGCTTGGACAGGCCGATGTGTGGGCCGATCCGGAAAGTAGGAGCCGGAGCAAAATCACTACTTCACTTATCTGCTCGTAGTAACGACATGTCTTCGGCCAGTTAGCTGCAGAGAAACGAACAAAAATGGTTCGATGGGGCGTAATGAGGCGTACTTTGCAGTAGGTCTCTTTGCTGAAGCCCTGTATGCTTGTGGCGCAGTGCAAAATTAGATGGTTATAGAAGAGCGGTACCACGCCCGGCACTCGGTCGGAACGCCGGCTCGTGCGCACGACCGGTTTTGGAATTCCTGCGCGCGTGTACTGGCGCCGTGCCGATCGGTTACTGGCTATTGTACACGGACTAATTCTCCGCTCTGCTAGAACTCTCTAATAGTGATTACAATGCAAGAGACACGGAAATGGTCACCCGCGTGTGAGGCTGGCAGCACTCTGAGTGAGTGAGTGAGTGAGTGAGTGAGTGAGTGAGTGAGTGAGTGAGTGAGTGAGTGAGTGAGTGAGTGAGTGAGTGAGTGAGTGAGTGAGTGAGTGAGTGAGTGAGTGAGTGAGTGAGTGAGTGAGTGAGTGAGTGAGTGAGTGAGTGAGTGAGTGAGTGAGTGAGTGAGTGAGTGAGTGAGTGAGTGAGTGAGTGAGTGAGTGAGTGAGTGAGTGAGTGAGTGAGTGAGTGAGTGAGTGAGTGAGTGAGTGAGTGAGTGAGTGAGTGAGTGAGTGAGTGAGTGAGTGAGTGAGTGAGTGAGTGAGTGAGTGAGTGAGTGAGTGAGTGAGTGAGTGAGTGAGTGAGTGAGTGAGTGAGTGAGTGAGTGAGTGAGTGAGTGAGTGAGTGAGTGAGTGAGTGAGTGAGTGAGTGAGTGAGTGAGTGAGTGAGTGCACAGTGAGTGAGTGAGTGAGTGAGTGAGTGAGTGAGTGAGTGAGTGAGTGAGTGAGTGCACAGTGAGTGAGTGTGCGTGTACGTGCGTGCGTGCGCAGGCGAAGAAAAGTTTTTTGAAGAATCTTCACAACGAAAAGCACTTGTCTACAATAACCGAGGCACCATGCATTTGGGCAGCACAAATTGGCTCAGTAGTCACCGCAAATTGCTTTCAGACAATCGATTTTTTCAGCAGACGACTCCCTTTTGCGAGAGGTACAGCACTGCGTTTGGAAAGAGCGCCGCATCACGGCGCAGCGCAAGAGACGGACTTCACGTTTAGCAAAAACTAGGCGCAAACCCTCACCTGAAAGCTTACGGAGAGCTCCGCGGTTGCATGGTATTACAAGCTATCTTTTCACCGACAACATTACGGCTAATCCTCACATCACACCGATGCAGGCCTTCCGTGCGAATCCCACTGAAGAGCGCGTGGCGGTTTTCGTAGCCTGCGCCACCATTACCCGCGTGACGGTCATGCAGCCGCCGCACGCTCGCGACAATGAGGGAGGAAATAAGTGGATTTTGCACATCCTACGGTAATCTTTATTGGCGTTCGCAGAAGTGCGTCGCTGCAACGAGCCCTTTCCTTGGAAATTATTGGCCATTCCCTAGAAAGGCTGGGCTTATGCATCGGCAATAACGTTTGGGTCTTTGTTATTGTAAGTTAAGCAGTTACGAAGAACTAACGGCAAAAATAAAACGCCATATTATTATAGGCAGAATCTGAGATAGTTGGGTAAGCGCTTCTGCTTCGTCTTTCGTCTTTGTCTGTGTCCTGAGTTAATTTTAGGCTGGTCAGTATTTAATATAACACCAACAATCGCTAGGCATCTACAGTATACGGGCAGGGAACCTGCGTTGTTCGGGACACCATGTTGGAGGTATTGGAATGCTAATAAACGTTAAAAATGCAAACACGCGTTGAAGGAATGCTGTAAGCCTCGCTTTATGCGCTCGCGAAAAAAAAAAGCGCGAAAATAAAATTTTACTACTGCAAAAATCATTATTCACCAACGTGGACAATCTCGTTAGGCAAAGTTGCCCCAAGTTAGGCAAAACAAATGCGAAAGTGAAAATGAGAAAGCCGGGGCTGAGCGAGCCGGGCCCGGTCATGACGGGAAGAAACGAAAGTAATGCTTTTTTTTTTTTTGTCCTGGCGTTAAATATATCGCGCATACAGCAGCTTGCGTTAACAATAGGTCTTTTCAAGAAGGTGTATACGCTTACACACCATACATATACTCGCCCTTCACAAGCACACACGCACGCACACACACGCAAGCTCTCTCTCCCCCACACACACGCACACACACGCACACACACACACACACACACACACACACACACACACACACACACACACACACACACACACACACACACACACACACACACACACACACACACACGCACACACACACACCCACGCACACGAACGCGCCTGCGCTCGTACGCACACCTAACTCTTGGTGTGTGTACTCTCTTGTATTGCAACTCTTTAGGCCCAATCACATGCAGGCGTAAAATCGACGTACTCGCGCAACCACGTTGTTCGGCGTGAGCGCGCGTAAAATCGGCGCATTCCGGCGTACGGCAAATACATTGCTACGCGCTTGTTACGCCAAAGTCAGAGCCAGCGAAACATCGACGCGAACTTCGGGCACACAGTGTTGACGCTGAACTAGGCGGTGATGATATCTGTGGGTCTGGTCGCATAGCAAGTAAAGCTAATTAATAAATAAGCTAACTCAACTAAGGCAGCTCAACTGAACTCAACTATTAATTATGTGATAGAACAACGTAATTTGTAAAATACCGAGAGCATACGAAGGGGAAAAACGCACGAAGCAATGAGCAACTATGGAGCGAGGGATTTTACGGCAAATATAGCGGAAGATTTTGCGCCTGCCAATTACACAGATTAATTCTTAACGTTTTTCAATGTCGCAAGAATTGTTTTAGTTCGTTCTGTATTAAATAGGTGTTTTTTTGTGATAATTGGCAATTTTTGGTTTATTTCAATTAAAATGTAGCTAAACTGGTCACCAAAAAGCTTAAACCGGGGTAGTCTAGCCACAATGCGCGTCGCATTGCAGTACGCTTGGCTCTACGTTACTCGTTGCGGCGCCTGTGTGGTTACTCGCCTACTGCGACATCGTCGATCGGCGTAACGGTAGCTGAGTATGTCGTTGCCGGCGTACGTCGTTGCGCGAGTACGTCAATTTTACGCGTCCATGTGATTTCGCCTTTTTGGTCTGCTATTATGGAACCTACATACCTCCACCCATCACTCTTAAGATTTGCTCCTTTCATGGTGCAGCCTTACGTGTGTAAAATATTCTGCGACCATCACAGCATAGTCCAGCTCGCAGTTTTGCTGTCCTAAAGTTACTCTAGTGGCATTACTGTGACATCATGCTAGGAGTGCTGTTTAAATTGAGCGCTTTAACGCGCCGGAGCTCTACCAGAGACCCCTGAGGCGCGCCGTAATGACGGACTGGGACTTAGATTTGGGAGTTTGGGTTCCTTAACCCGTGCCGGAAACACCAAACGCAAGGGAATTTCGTCGTGTACTTTACGATATCATCACCGTCACGCATGTGTGACCTCAAAGACGAATTTTTGGGGTTTTCGCAAGCAAACTTTCAGTGGCAACGCTAGATTTACAAAAGGCCATTGGAATAACAAAATCGTTAGATTAACAAAATAATTATTGACACGTCATATTTTATGTCATAGCGAGATTCTGCGAACATTTAGGCGCTCTGGCCGACGCCCACCTAATTAATTAGCAGTGAAAACGTGAAAATTCAGTTGTATACAAGCGCCGTTACTAGTCCTCTCACTTAGAAAAACCGTTGTTCTTGAGGTGCTTTCTGTTTGTTCACTACAAACGCGGGATAGCTATGTTCTATCACCGTCCCTGCCTCAGCCAATCATATTGTGGCCCATCCAGGTATGATTGCAACGATTGAAGGTCACGAAAAAGCCTGTCGCGCAGCCGAACAAACTGCGGAGATTATGAGAAAGGTCAGATGGGTGAGAATTGTTTTCTTTTTCTGTAGTTCCGGAATGTTTTCTTCAGTTACAACAGTTCTGTCTGAGCTTCTACTGCAGTTCTGCTTCTTTGAATGGTTTCTTTTTAAAACTTCAGACAAAATAACCACATCCGCCGAGAACATCTGTTGGCACCTGTCACAGGTTGGGGCCCAGTCGCAGGATAGCCAATCTTCCACAGATAACCAATGACAAAAAGGTTGCTCTTTGAAGCCTAGATTTCAACTGCAGCAGCAAAGAGATAAAGTTAGAGCCCGCAGTTGTAAAATGATGCAACCTTTAGCCCGGTTAGTCAAATATAGAATCAGGGTAATATTAAAATCAAGGCAAATTAAATAGCTATCGCCTGCTCATTCGGATATGTTGATAAATGTGCATATGAACTGATGAGATGATTAAGCTTTAACAAAACTATAGACAGCTAGGAATACAACAAACGGCACGGCCCCTCACTGCGCAACTAACAAGAACTGAAGAGAATGCAAGGGTGTCTCGAGGTGTATATACCCTAGAGAAAGATTTCCGGATTCCTTCGTAATTATGCGGCGCCTGAGATCGACAGCTGTCTCGTTCGAAGCTCCTGCCTTTGCCGACAGTTTGCGCCTTGATCTCGGTGATGAGGAGGGAAGTACCGATACTGCTGTCTTGATAATACCCACTAGCGGGATCTTCAGAAGCGTGACTGACTTCCGCCGTCCAGCAAGAGTGATAACTACAGTAACCCAGTGCGCCTCCGCGAATACCGTTTCGTTGTGTTGCTGGAAATCTCTCCGTTCTTCTAGTGGCCGCGCCGAGTCGTCGTGTTCAACTACGGTGGCGACGCGGATCCCTCGCCTCCCACCGACCAGCTGAAAGTCTTCTGCGGCAAAGTCTTCTCCGGTGGGCGACTGAAGAGAGAGACAGAGAGGGGGGAAGGGGGGCTTCCGCTTTTTGCTTTGTTATGTAGTTGCTTCTTTTCTGTACTAGAGTGTCAGACGCATTCTGAGAGGTTCGCGATTCTTCTTGTCGCGTTGGGTAACCGCTCTGTCGCGATAGTTGTTCTCTCGCCTCCCCAGTGCATCTGCCTTTTATAGTGACCATGATCGCAAACACTGAAACAGACTATAACCCACATTTCACATATAGCGCCACATCGTTGTACAGATATCTCTGAACCTTGCTTGCCGTCACTACCTATTGTCATTGACGGTGGCCTTGATCTCCCTCTCTCTCGTCTTACCGCGCAGCCTCGATCCTGTACACGGCCGTGATCCGGGGCAAGGTGGCGCTGCCGTGCGACATCACCCCTCCGTCGGCGGACGACGCGGTGGCGCTGGTGCTGTGGTACAAGGACGAGGGCCCGGCGCCCATCTACACGCTGGACGCCAGGAGGGGCCACGTGGACCAGGCCCGGCAGTCGGCCGTCAGCGAGCTGGGCGCCAGGGCCTACTTCAACATGATGAACAGGCCGGCCTTCCTGCAGCTGGACCCCGTCGAGGAAGAGGATGCGGGAGAGTACCGCTGCCGCGTGGACTTCCGCAAGGCCCGCTCCGTCAACACCGTCATCAACCTCAAGGTCATCGGTGAGCGTGTCTGCCTCTTTTTCTCCGTCGTACGTGAATGTGCTTTAAAGATCGAATTCCTGAAGTCTCGGAGGCTGCAATTCCTTCTATCTCTGCACGTATAAATGAACACAAAAATTATTTTTATAGAAAATGAGCCAAGTGACCACGTACAGATCGCTCTCCTCAGCTTCCTTATTCAACTTCTCCTTCGCGTTTTTTTTTTTTTTTGAACATCAATTAGAGCGAGAACAACAGCTGCCGCTGCGTATATTGTTGTCTTTTAGATTCCTACCGACTTTGTAACCCGAGAAATACTGGAAAACCCCTGTGAACGGAGATCTCGGTGAACTGTATCGGGGACGTCATCTCGCCTACATGTTCCTCGGGATACACACGCCAGATGCCTGGCCTTTCACATCGAAATGATATTTTAGCGCTTTATTATTTATCTCCTTATATACAAGTTATTTGCATTTCTGTTGAATGACTTTTGCTGCAAACGAGTAAGCAGCAGAGATTTTAGCGATATCGCGGTAAATACAAGATTCGTTTCGCTTTATCCGTACCCTAAACAGGCTTCAGTGAACTCTATCCAGGTCAAAAATGTAAAGAGAACTCAAGGCAATCCCCGTGCACGGCAGTGGCCTTGCAAGGAGTCGTCAACGAAAATTTGGAAGGTGCACTCAAGAGCGCTTGCGGGCCGGTATTGGAACGTATTGTAGTCCGTGGTGTTTTCTTGCATTTTATTCCTGAAGTGACAGAGTTCTGAACGGACGCGCTTGGTGAGGAGCATGCAGTTTTTCTGATTCATTCTCTTCTCAATGCTTAGCCTAAATCTTTGTTGTTCTCGTCCCTCCGGTATCGATACCCACCTGGCGCAGTGAACCATCCGTGATGAATTTCTTTATCTTTCCTTTATCTTTCCGTGTCAAGTAAAAACAGGACGCTAATCCCACTTCACAAGATGCTTCGAATAAGTAGAATTCTTAATCAGCCTCATGCGACTTTTTTACAGCGATTTACGCCAATACGGCCTGCAGGAAAGCCAACTTTCTCTGACGATGAAGATGAATGATCGTGGGTGAAGGGAAAGAAAAAAAAACCGCTCCCCGTGGCCGGAATCGAACCTGGGTCCCTCGCGTTATGAGGCCGGCGTCCATCCGATTGCTCCATTTCGACATGGTCGAAGCGAACGCCAAGCGGCCGGTGTCGACTCGCGCCGTACGACCCAAACCCAAACGTTAGGCCTACGTAATGCACACCCGAGAGTTGTTGTGGGTATTCTAGAAGAGCGGTGCGTACCTACAGAGAAGCACATACTCGCAGTGTGGGACTGGCCAACCAAAGAATTCATCACGAGAAAGCTTCGAGTTCATCCATCGTCGTCGTTATTTCGGAGGGGTGCATAGTTTTTGTATTTCTGTATGGCCGCGTCATCTTAAAGCATATTTGGTGAATATGCTCGTAGCTTTTTTATTCAGACACCCGTTCCCCAATGTAGGGCAAATTCCCCAAAGTAGAGCAAGTTTCCGGGAAGGAAAAATTTTACATCCACCCGAAGGGCAGCCGTGCAGCTGCAAAAAAAGCTACACAGCTTTCTCATAAACTTCGGAGTTACGTGAAAAATTTGTCCTAGCCTGAGATTTTTCATCAACTACAAAGCTCCTGAGAAAGCTGTATAGTTTTTTCTTGCTTTTTTTTTTTGTAGCGGTATGGCTGCATTTCAGGTGTTTGTCAAATTTTTCCCTCTCCTATGCCTACATCCGTCCTTATCGTAGTCACTGACACCACGTCCCTAAATTACAAGGCGGTGTTTGTACATAAATAGTAAAAACGAGGCATTTTGAGCGGCTCTTCTCAAATGATGTCACTTGTGGTCCGACATGGCATATAGCTAAATGGAAAGACAGGGATTAAAAAGGAACGTTTAGGCTTGCCGTTAGCGCAGTGCAGCCTTTAAAACCACCATGCTCGGTGTCTTTCATATTTTTTTCTTGCGTACGCCACATTAGACGGTTGACTAGTACGATCCCACGTTTAGGAAGTTAAAGCCTCACTCCATGCACGAAGTCGGCTGTTTCGTCAACCACGCGCACACGTGACGTGGGTGGATGTGAGTCGCCGAGTTTGTCAATGACAGTCCCGTTCCGCGGCGCCCGCTTACTTAACCCGGAAGTTCTGCTAGCGACGGGGGGCGCATTGTAGGCTTAGAGTAAGCAAACAGGATCAGGCTCACGTTAGAGAAGTCCGACCCAAAGGGCGAGCGGCTGTCTAGCCTAGCCGTTGCCGGGCGATATTCCGCGTGTCTGTCACGGCAAACTGCTTCGCGCAGCGAAGGGAGAAAGAAGAACCACCTCGCCGTAATTGATGATGACTGGCATACATGTTCAGCGGAACCACGCAGCCGTTTCTTCCCGGCGAGGCCGCGAATGCTGGGCAAGCGCGGGCGAACGCAAGAAAAGGCACATCCCGATCATTAGGGTCGCGCGCTCGCCTTCTTTCCTCGGCCGCTTTGGTTTTTCTTCTTCTACTCTGCGTGGTTCCCCCCGACAAGCCCCATCTTTTCTGGGCGAACGTGAGTGCGCGGTTTGCGTTAAGAAAACATATACGCGGATTTAAAGAACCAACGCAAGAGGAGAAAGAGGAGGAGAAGGGGGGAGGAGGGGGCATAAGGAGGGAACATGACGTGCCGCAGAAGGTTGCTATTGCGATTTCTCTTTTGAAGGCTTTCTTTAACGATCTATGCTGCGGACGTGCTTTGTGAAGAGACCCTGTCGCTATTAAAGTTTGTACTTACTTCTCTTTCTTTTTTTTTTTTACTCTCTCTTTCTGCGGCCAGGGACAGCATTGTGCTGTCCGCATCCTTCTTGTCTGGGCTCTCTGTGTTATGAAACTTGCCGTCTCTGCCGAAATCCTTTGCCCCCCTAGGTCGCGCTTTCCCCGCTCCCCCCCCCCCCCCCCCCCCATTCTTAATTTGTCGTTCCCAAAAATGTGACTCTTTTCGTAATTATAGATATACCATTTTTTTTTTGTTCTCTGGGCTAGGCAAAGAAGGAATATTGAGAGGAGACAGAGGCAGCGGTGATGGGGAAGGAGGTGGCGTTCACTCGCTTCAATCTCTCCTATTCTTGTCTGGGTCTTTGTACGATAACCCCTAAAATTAACTTCACCAACCCTCCTGTACCACGGAAAATTACATTGCTCTCATGTCTCCTCGTGTTGTTCGAGCGCGCCGCCGGGGAAATGATCTTTTCGAGCAGCCCTCTTGCATCTGTTCAAAGATGACGTGGCGCCGTTGACCCCCACCTTTGAAGGGGCACTGACAGCAATTTTCGGCGTTATTATTATTGCACAGTTCGCTTCCTTTACTCAACAGAAGACCCTGGCTGAAATATGAGCGGCCTGCGACGCGAGTAACATACTTTAATATGATCATGTTTATCGCGCCGATGGAACTAGAGTGAACTAGAATGGAACAGCACGCGGAGCGGCGCTCAGCAAATGGACATCAGGGTGACATCATCCCGGGGTAGCCAAAATAAGTGACGCGGACACCGCTCGTCAAAAACTCGTGACGTCACTTCACGAGCGCGGCCCCGCGAGCGGTTACTGGGCGCTGGCGCATTCACGAGCGGGTGCACGCAGCCAGAGCTACACGAATAACCGCTGCCCAGAAAGGCACTATTGGCAAAAATAAAGTTCCACACACGGGAAAGGAACGATTATATAGCTAGGAGTTGCAATAGAAGTCGCCATCAGGACTTTTATTGAAAGCGGTCATCGAATTTCTGTAGCAATGGTAGGCCTAGCACCTTCAGGCAGCTCACCCGTTCCGCTCCGGCGGTGGCGCGGTCGAAACAACGCCCCCGCCGCCCTCCGCAGCGTTTTGACGTTTGCACAAAGCTGTGAGGTCATGCCGGGATTCTGTCATATGCGCCTTTCGGGCTGAAAGTGCGGGAAATTGAAAGAAACGATTTTCAGACCGTTCAATGTAGTTAATTATTGCGCGCTCAAGTATTTAAAGTGCTCTTTCGGGTTCACCAGACCAGTAAGCATCGACAAAAGCACTGAAAAAATGTAACACAAAATTTTCGTGTCGGTACTCGTTTAAGTTTCACCCTTTAACTATTTCGTTCTGGTCTATAATTCGTAGCAGGGAACGGTAAGAACAACGTATAAAATTGGTGCTCCAATCTTCCTCTACGCGAAATGGAGCTCAAAGAGAGCGGGGTTGCAACGCACCGTGTCAACGCAAGAACAACAGGGTCCCGCAGCGACAACTGCTGCGCCACGTCATTAGGCCGGCATTTGCGCCTGGTATAAAGGTCACTCTTTAGCTTGTTCTCCGCGCAGTCATGCGCCTAGCTGTGAAGAGAGTTACGCGCGAAAGGGGACGGTCGCCGCCGACAGGCCGGAGGGTTGCCAGCACGGGCGAAAATGAGATTTTTCGCGCGACTGCGCGACGGCCAAGAATTTGCGCGGCTTCGTGGAGAGAGCCCCTTGCTTCGCGTTGGAAGCAGCACACCGTGGTGTGCGTCGGGAACGCCCACCACCCCGGCAAGAAGCATGCCTACACCCGGGTGTCATCGGAGCAGAATCCGGAGAGACCGCGTACTCGATCACTCAATGGTCGACACCAAGAAGCGCCATTCGCGTAAGATCGAGTGAAAGGCAATTACAGTTGAGAAAACTGATGTCAAAGGACGATGCAAGGGCTTTCTGCTTACCTGGGTCGTGGTGTTGGAGCGCGGAACTCGACTTCCTGTAGGGAGCCCCGTGCGCGCGAAAAGCTTGGTCGTGCAACGCCAAGATCGAGGTGAAAACGGTAATTAAATTGAGTCGTGCGCGAGCTCCCCTTTTCTCTTCTTTCGTGCTTGTTTTTATTGGCCTCTTCTTTCCCCGAAGCGTACTGTTGCGGCCAGCTTTCTTTTTCGTCGTCCATCTTCTCCCCAGTGCACCGAGTGCTTCCAGAGAAGCCACCGTCGCGCGCACCCTGAGGGCCTCTCGGCATAGAATTGGGCGGAAAGTTGCTGCAGATCGGAAAACCCGAGCCCTGGGCGATGAACTCGAGCCGACCCTCGTAGCTGGAAGATGCAGCGACGACGGCGAAAACGATGCGGCCGCAATTAGTTATTCGGGGAAACTTTTGATTCGTCGAACGAGCCAGCTCGCTTTCTGCGCGGGCGTTGTTTATTTTCTACTACAGTTCGATTCGTAGTTATTTCCCGCTTGGTAAAAAGATACCGTTTTTCTTTTCTCTTGCCCCGCATTTACGTATTCGATCTGTATTAAGCGGAGGGCACACGCGTGGCGGGAAGTTGCTGTCGTTTTAAAGGGACCATGCAACACTTCCTTTCAACATTTTTTTTAAATCATAAATGCTTGCAGAACATAGCCACCCAACACACCTAGTACTTAGAGTAGGGGGTCGCAAAGTACCTCAGCCAAAAATTGCTGTTCCGTGACCATCAGATAACGTGGAAACTCTGTCAAAAGATTTTTCTCTCTTTCCCGGTCTTGACGTTCTTCGATCGCTCAAATTACGTCATTAAGGCCATGTGGCGGCTGTTGGCCAGTTTTCCTTAAGTTGGAGCAATGAACGCTTTTTGATGGCAACTTTAAAAATAAAGCTACAAAAACAAAGCAAGAAACTCAAGACGTATTTGGTGCGACGGGCAAATCACGCAGTGCCGCTTCGTGCTGGCGATAACTATAGCTTTCGCCGTGCTTCCAGGCGCGAAGGAAAGAGTGAAAGCGCCTATGAAAGTGTTCCAGGGTCCCTTTAAACATTTACAAAGAAGGAGAAGAAAACAAATGCCCAGGCCGTGGTACCAATTCATTACTCATACTATAAAGAACGAGAAAGGCAGACGACCAACACCAATGCGAAGATAAGACGCAAGCTGCAAAAATAAGTGAAACGAATTGTTTTCGGCGGGATCGAATAATTCCTAAAATTTTGACCTCCTTCAATAATTCGATGCGTACCGTTCCCTGAAAGCAATGTCACAACCTTTAAATCACATTCTCTCGTGAAGGGCACGGCAGCGAACACATGCAGTTTAACATAAGGGGGGAAACAGTTGTGAAGACGAATGGAGAAGGCATAACTGATCCTCATAATCGCCAGCCACGTGTAGATTTTAAACAAAACTGACGGTTCTAAGTCGTCAAGTCATATTTTCCGCTATTTTAATTCCTCTTTCTGCCAAAGCGCGCAATACAAAGACGATACCCTGATGTATAGGTGCGTGCGTGTTCATTCCTGCTGGCGAAGCCTTTGTGATTGAGACTGTACAAGCCTGCTAGCCAACGTTACTAGAATAAACTAGTATTCTAGTAACGTTGCCTGCTAGCCCTTGCCACACAAGGGATTCGCTTTAATAAAAACTTGCTAGGACATCAAGTGAAGAAACAACAAAGTGGCCGGATGTGGGCTTCCTCCTGTCAAATTAGACGACACAATGTTCGAGCCTAAAGAGCAAACAAAAGCCATAAAGCTTCACAAAGGTACGGTGTCGTGCACTATGAACAGGCGTCCTTTCTATGCACTTTTATTTTCAGTTCATGAACTACCCCAATTCGTTCTATGGGCCCTTGATTGAATGCGCGCAGACTGAAAAAAAAAAACGGAAGGGGGGGGGGGGGAGGGGGGGTGGCTCCAGGGCGACAGCATGGAGAGAGTGAGAGAAAATAAATAATTAAATCAAGGAAATGCTTCAGAGAGGCGTCCTCATTCCAGGATGACTGCATATATTGCGACATACAAATTTTGTAAAAGTGAAGCGAAATCTTCGCTTAATTTATAACAATGAAGGGCGCAGTATTGTCACCGCACGCGCCCGCGTAATTACTAGGCCATTATTTTACCGCTGCGAACGAAAATCCTGAGACTTGCTCGCGGATGTAGATATCTTGTTGTTAGCAATTCATTTGCATCAGATTTGAAGCCCCACGTGTATCTGGAAGCAGTTTCGTTTGCTTTTTTTCTTAATGCGTTTGTCTAGTACCAGCGGCTTTCAGGCAACTTCACCGAGTAGAGAACTGACGGTCTGGTTTCCAGCTCGCGTCCCTGTCCGAGTGTGCATATATAAATTCACGGGGCATCGAGCCACGTGCTTCTGTACCATTGCATCAAGTCGACAAAGTTATCCCGTTTTTGTCAACATTAAACTTTCACATTTGAATCATATATTTACTTCCTATGATGCTTGGTCTCTCTTTCTTATCCCCTACACCTTCGGCGCCTCTCGGAGTACTTTGTTACCGCGTGCTTCTACAACAGACTTTTTCCCGTCGCGAAAGTAGGTAAAAACATAAACAAATATTGTTCTACAGTTGCCTTGTCGGCAGCGCTCCGCCTGACTTGCAAAACGATTCCGGCAAGCGTTTCGTAACGATCCACTTGGCTCACACAAGCGCATTTATGATTGTGCAAAACACTTCACACATCACACGCAGCAAAAGCTTTCAGTACAGCTTCTGACGTGCGTTTTTGCCTGCGTGTACGCAAAGGTCGATAGGTAAAAATATGAAAGCAAGTGTCTAAAAACGAACGAAAGCGACTTTGCTGTAAATAATGGACCCAACATATTTAATATTCGAGCGCTTGTTCAGCAAATCTGGAGCCCGCTTAAACGATTTGTTTTGCCGCGTTCAAAACGTTTCGGAACGCACGCTTCCACCTTTATGCACCGCCAAACAGAGCGCTGTTTAATGAACCCGCCTTCCTTCCTAACATCCACCTGATTATATATATTAACGTGATTAGTCGCGTTGGTACATGAATTATTATCGGAGCAAGAAGTCATGCGATGCACCAGCCATCGGCACGTGTAGCCTACAAAGGTTCTTACGTGGATTTGTTGGCGGGAGCCATGCGGGAGTCATGAACATTTTTTTTTATTTGTACTGAGATAAATAGATTTACATCTCCCGAATTATACAGCTGTTGAATGCTGCTAATACAACGCCAAAGCCTGCTCAAATAGGCACAGGTGCTTTTCTTTTAGTGCTTCTATGACAGGGAACCTGGTGATATAGTAGCTGTGCCTAGAATACAATAAAAGAAAGTCTACAACCCACGAGCGTGCTGCGAAATGGCATGAACGTTGCACAAAAACGAAGGCTTTACCCCCCAAAAGACGAAATTTAACCCGCTTTCATGCTGCAAAGAAGGCGCACACGTTTGGAGTTGAGTATTTGGGGTTGAGACGATCAAACTGTTTTTAACGAAGTGGGCCCGAGGACTCATGTTTTGGGACTCGTCGCTTTTAAAGACGATAGTCTTTCGTGGGGTACTTAAACGCGAGAATTTTGGTCTGTCTGTATATATGTAGATCTGGCCGTCTGTCTGAAAAGATAAATTTATTATCAAACAATTCTGGTGTCAGTGGTACAAAGTAACAACCAGAAACAATGAAACAACTGCAGCGCCCGTTGTTACAAAACTAACACAGCCCGAAGGCTAGCAGTTACAGACGCTTACAGAAACATACAAACAAATTTTGTTCATCATAAACAAACGATTAACATACCTCCGAACCAAGGGTACAATAGCACCCGCTATAAGAACGCACAATATACGGTTCAGGGATGGTGTTAATGCCACAACGAACACTATGGGGCAATAATAACGAATTATAACAACAAAATAACCAGTTTTAAAAACAGATATCCCTAAGGACGCAAGTCTAAAAAACTGGCATGAACAACAACCCTTTTTTTCGACACCCCTAGAAACCGGGCATAACAATGTAGCAGAAACTTTCCTCCCCAAACAGAGCCAACTTACCTTCCAGGATAGTCGCTAGGTTTTGTCTGCAATAGGAAACCAAAGGCCACTGCATATGTAGCCTGCTATTCTGTGCCACAGCCCTGCAGTGGTTACGTCACTGTACATAATCGCCTATTACTGCGAATAGTTTGTCCAGTGGAGTGCCAGGGTAATGTTCCTGCAGTTGATACCTTGCAAGCCCCAAACTTGAAGCGGCACGGTGTATGACGCGCCAAAAGCAGCGCGCTACAGTGCAGCTTGAGAAAATATGTGTTGTGAATTCCGGTTGGCCGTAGTTGGGACAGAAAGAGTCCTCCGTTACTCCCCAGTTAAATAATCTGTCTTTAGTGGCTAGAATTCGCCACGCTTTTTGCCGCTGGATGTTTTTAGCGTTTTCCGGCAGCTTACCTGAAGCCGCACGTAACCATGAAGAATATGGTGGATCTACTCGCCGGGCCGACCTCGCAGTAGCTATAGTTTTATCAGCAGAGCTGTGTAAGCTCTTGGTTGCACCTTACGTGAACAAAAAAAAATACCAAGAAAATTCTGAGCGCATGTGAGCGCGTTCCTTGCGCCGACCGCCCAGCGTCCCCGGCGCACGCTTGTCAAGTTAATCATATCCACTTAGGGAGACTGGCCAAGATTGTGGCGACCGCCCGGCAGTTAAAAAATCAAGAAAATGCCAAGCGCTCGTGTGTGCGTGCCTCACGGCGAGCGGCCAGCGTCCCCGGCGCACGTCTGCCAAGCCAAGCATGCTCACTTGACCGAGATTGTCCAAGCTTGGCAAAAATAAAGAAACTCCAGCGTTCGCCGTAATCGTGGCAACACTTGCTCGGAACGACAGACACGTCATAGCGCACGCCCCTCCAAGCCCGTTCAATGATTATCAATGCCACAAAATGAAGGAAGTTCACACTTATAGAAACAAAGATGGAGTAAAGGTCGTTGTGGCAGCGAAGAAGAAGCAGATCAGCTGCAATCTAGGACTTGAAGAGTTGTAATTTTCATTAAGGTTGCGTACAGCTTCGCTACCTTCATGTCTTATGCGTTAGTGTGAGACTCCTTAATTTTTTTTCACATAGGCCGGCAGGTTACTCATTCATAATATTCAACATCGCCATCTAGTACACGAATTTCTTTAATTAAAGTAACGACGGCCTTTAAGAGTCCCCATGGGATCGCTGCAATGGAGGTTGCTGGCCATAGCTCGACAAAAAACCCGTCTAGAGGGACCGAGAAAGTAGAGTATCGAACGTCTGCCCGAGGCTTCTGCGTTGGTAAGAAGCAAAGAGACGTCTCTGAAGGACGAGACGTATGTTCCTCGATTTAGGCCTCCGGCCAAAAGTTAAAGGAATACTTCTTGAACGATAGGTTCATATCCAAAACCTTTCGGAACCACTGAGTCTGGAAACATACTTGATACTTGGCAACACTTTTGAGCAAAGAAAAAACATGAGGCATATTTGATGCAAAACATCAATGCACAACTAGTACTCGCAGTGTTCCTTTAGTTAAAAATAAATGTGTGCTTGGTGTTTGCGATAGACAATAAAAAACAGTCGTTGAAAAAAATTTTAACACAAAAATACCAAGCGACCAGGCGCGATCCTAGATATTGTGCCAGTGTTCCAACCTCAACAGCAACAAACGGTAGCAGTAGATGGCACGAGCAGTGGAAGGCGGGAAAATTGAATTTACTTTTGCAAACCTCCTGGGTGCGATTGAAAGGGAAGGGAAGAGCCTGAGAGGTGGGCGGGGGGAGAATAGAGGGGTTTACATGGCAGGGGCGGCAGAAGGCTAACGTCTTTCAACGACTTTTGCAGCGAAGTAGGCAGATACACGACCAATTTTTTATATGGTGTACACGCACAGATGTCGTATGCACATACATTGATCCAGCATAAGTTCAATACGCTTACCAGCCTTCGTCAGCATGATTGGGTTTGCTTGAATTTTTTTGGCTACTTGCTTTAACTATTCCCGCCAACTTTTTTTTTTCGTCAATACACCGACAAGTCAGAGGATTTAATTTTTTACTATTGTTTTTCGCCAATGGGAAAACAATTCGCGTACTCAGAGGATTAAAAGTGCCGTTTGGTCAAAACTCCCCCCTCCTCCCTCCCCCCTCCCCCCCCCCCCCTTTTTTTTTTTTTTTTTTTTTTGTCTCGGCGGCACTGCCCGGTCTGACGCAGAGCGCGGTTCTCCGGTCAGCCCCGGGCCTGACCAGGCGTGCCGGCTCATCGCAAGTGTGCCGATGCAGTGGCTTTTGAGTGACTCGCTTGCAGCTTGAGTGCGCTTTATTGCGGCGTCCTCGTTTTATTGCGTGCTCCCCGGCGCTTCCAGTTGGCCGGCTGGCAGCTGCGCGATGCGACCCCGTCGAGCATATGGGTCCGAGCTTATTATTTAGCGCCGCTACACGTGTCCCTTTAGTGCCAATAAAAGCAGTTGCAAGGCAGGAGGGCAGTTTATAGGCTCACTCGCCAGGGCCGCCGCCGCTGTGCTCTTGTTACGCTCCGTCCAGGCCCCTCTCGTGCCATTAACGCCATGTGTAACGACCACTTTAGGGGCCTTCGTGACTTGCTCTTTTCTCTTCCTCCGCCTCTCTGTTTGTTTGCTGTGCCTGCGCTGCAGTCGAGGATGACGCGTCGCAGGAATCGCCACGCCGAGACGACGTTGTGTGGTCAAGCGCGATGACGTATAGCGCCGAACGGAGAAAGTTCCCTTTTTGTGCCGGCTTGTGTGCGCCTTGCGCAAGTCGGAGCGAGGGGCTCAGTGCCCGAACGAGGGCTTTTGTGCTGTCCGACTCAGCGTTCATTACTGGTAGTGTGCTTTACGGCAGGCAACATTTGATTCTCATTTTGGAGGCGAGGTAAAAACGGGCACAAATGGACATGATGGGAGCAGTTCGGTGGCACGTGGTTGGGAGCTGTTCTTCACTGATATATTATTTTTTTTTTTTTGAAAATGTTGAGGGAGGCGAAACAGAAAGTGGGAATGTGGGAAAGGAGGGAGATTAAGAAAGCGCCGAGCCCGGTTGCCTACCGTACAGAGAGATAGAGAAAATTGGAAAATACACGAGTGTGAGCACATTGCGCAATCGTATTCTTTGTGACTGACGCTACATACCTAGGACGGGGGTGTCTGGGAACAGAGCGAAGGCTGTGTCGCCTTGATTGAGAGCAACGAACTAAGAATGTCTTCACCATAGGCGGCCGGTGATTCAACTGGCTGAAAGGCGGAGATCAAAAACAGGAAAGGCCGCGGGAGGTTAACCAGACGTAGACCTCTGTTAGCGCTATGGTAGTGAGATTTCGGAGAGGGGGTGGAGGGGGAGATGCTGAGCAGGAGAAAAATTTACCATTCCTTCTTAACGAAAGTTGAGAAAAGCGCGAAAGCTTTTTAACACCAAAGCTGCGTCAAAAATGCGTCATAGCCTTCGCTAAAAGTGCGTCCCACCTTCTCTGGCAGTGCCTGCAATCGATCGTCAAAGTTCAAAGACCCTAATTGCGAACGAAGAACGAGCCCACGCGATTATTTCCCGCGCACTCAGTAAACGCATCTACGAATGATTTAAATGTTTACAGATACGTGGTTTTCAGGATAAAGGTACGTTATTGTACTCATTCGTCATGATCGATGCGTGTGTCGTCTTAGGTAGAACCGTTCTTTTTATGCGATTTTCAAGTAACCGTTTTAACACAATCGAAGCCCGGTTTCACGCGCGCGCCGTGTGTTCTAAGATCTAATCAGATTTTTTAGGTCGACCAACCGGTGTATGGCGAAATGCATTAGTTTTTTGACAGGACGCGATCGCTCCAACTAAGAAAGCTTTCGCTTTAAAAGCTGGCAGACAGGAGCAGAGACGAACGTGCACTGCTAGACCTTTTGCGAGGTGCTATTGTCGTTCGTGTTATCCTGTATCATTGATGAAACAGAGAAGATCCTTAACCGTCCTCTCTGAAAGTGATGGTAGGGACCAATTTCCTAAAGCTGTCTCTGCCCTGAGCGGCCTTTCGTCCAGTCGGCTGACCTCTGTAGTAAGGACACGTCTTTTGGCGAATATTGCTGCAACGACAAATTTAAGCTCATGATATACAGTCATTTAGGAAGCGCAGGCGTCGCAGCGGGTGCTGTAGGTAATGCTGATTGTCAAGTGGGCTTTTGTGAGGCTACTGCAAACCAAAGCCAACAAAGTGAAGTTGGCTAGAATCGGAACAGCGCACACGGGATGGTCTTCCGAGTGTAGAGGCTGGCACTCAGAAATTCCTGTGTCTAACTAATCTGAAGAGTGTATTTGCAGCGTTGACATAGTGAAACGCCGTACCGCCTTCAACGCCACGGCCTATGTGTGCGCCGTCGATTTCCAACGAAAGAGGGTTCGGAAAGCCATACCAAACCTTGGAGGTGACGAAGTGACGCCGCCTGGCGTCGAGGAGACCAGGCTGTGCCTGTGAGCACTGGAGTAGAGGACGTACACATTTTGGGGGCGAAACTTGTCTCTAACAAATACAGACATCGTATTCTTTGGCTGGTAATATGGCTACTTCTTTTTCTTTTTCTGCGGGAGGGTTCGTTCGAAATTTTTATAGGCACTTTTGCGTGCTGCAAGACACTACTAGTGTAATCTCTCTGCCTTTTTCAACAGCCAAGCTGCAGAGACCAAGTATATATGGGCAATAACAGTGGTGGCGCGGTCGATACATGAAGGATTTGCTTAATTAGCATACAGGAACTCTTGGGCAGATTTGAAGGAAAAAAGTTCAGAAGCGGCCCGAACCTCTCAAGTGTATTTTAATTTAAAGGGCGTGTTGAATTTGTTCATCAGGAAAATTGAGTAGAAAGAACTTCGAGCTCAGGTAAGCACTCCTTATGAGGTATAAACTGTCGAATTGCCCAGACGCGTCCTCTCACTATCATCATAATCATCCCTTTTCATTGCTCTTTTTTTTCATACGCAGGCGCCCTCTTATAACTGGCTATCTATTGCCCACTTAGGCCATCCTTTTTCGTTACAAAGATCATTCACTTGAATTCAAGTTTCCCGCGTACGCACGGCTCGCGCGTCGTCAGCTGGTGGGACAGCGCCCGCATGTTTCAGCGTACGACGCATGATGATACGACCGGGGCATGCCAAGGAATGCGGACACTCAGTGGAAATGTACTTTGTTACTCGCTGAATTGATTGCTACTTTTTAATTAGCTTGTTAGAATTACTCAAGCGGGCTTAGTATAAAGAGCCTAACTCGCGTTTCTAAGTAGGAAGCCACAGCGTATTGAATGGGTCCACACTTAAAGGGACACTGAAGTAAACATTGTGAAATTACTAGTCCGGAGTCCATAGGCCATGTTTCGACCACTCTGAGTGCGTTTACGCGAATTATTTAGTACAAAAATCAATTCGAAAATGCTGTCCTCCTCTCTGCATCCTCGTGCGACGAGTAGGAGATGACTTGCCTTGACTGCGCTATATATACTGCACGGCACGCCGACCTTCCGACAGAGTCAGTCAGCCCAGCGTTTAGTTCGCCGGCCGCCGACGAGCCGTCGAAATTCGTTCGCTCAGTTGAAACTAAGCCACGACACGTTTGTGAATGGAAGAATGTGCCTTTCTTTATTTTGCTAGTTTGTACACTGTATCAAGCTCCAAGTCCAGGTCGCCCCACACAAGCGCTGCACAAGCGCACATGCGACGCTTCGCTGATTGGTACGCTAGTAGGAAAATCTAAGGCCACTTGAAGGCGGGAGAAGAGTCAGCGAAGTCAATATAGGTACTAAGAAAATAAAATCAACTGAAACTTTTACCGTACAGCGTAAAACTAGGGAGCAAGAAGGACTTTTTTTGCGTTGGGTGAGCAAGCACAGCGGCCAGCAGCACGACCACACATCTGCGAACGCTTTTCCGTCTAAGAAATGCACTTGCTAGACGTGAGACAGTGTGGAAATTTGGGGGACCCTTACTGCACGATCGCTATGCAACAAAAAGTCACCTAAGCTGCTTGAAATGCTAAAACTAAATAAAAGTGTAAACTGGTTATACATTATATACCTTATATTTCAAACAGCGACAGCGTTCGCCCGTGGCCGAGGGATCTGGAGCGCTAGGTGTTTTGTTTTACAAGTTGCAAGTTCGAATCCACGAGGTTACATTCTCTTTTTTGTAAGTTGATTTTTTCGCTTTTGGCCGATGTTTTCTATACTCAGTGCACCATTTTTGGGCCGTAACGTGCACTGCTCCGCGAGCGAGTTCGCAGAGCGCGTGCAGACTGACACTGACGCGCTAGCGAGTTCTCGTTGGCGTGCTGTTACCATAAGCACCGACTGCTTGCGGGCAGTGGGCACAGGCCAGAATCAGCAGACCCTTGGTCTGGTGCGAACACGCTTTTTACGATACAGGCATGGGTGAGGCAAGCTCCAAATTTGGGGGAAAAGCGCATGGAATTTGAGCGTCTGCGGTGACGCGGAGGGCGTTCGTCCACTGCGTAGGCCTCGGCTAGTTATCGCTCCGAATCCAAGCCGTCCTGGGTGGCTTATCTTAGGTATTTTACAGTCGACAACATGGCAGAAGCGCGGTATGGCGATTATTCAGTTATCGAGAATGCCCATCCAACGATCACGTCGGATGTCAAGCATGTTGTTTTACAGAACCGAAATCGAAACTTGTTTGAATGTTAATTTTGGACATCGTCCAATCACGGTGCAGCTCCTCCGGACGTCACAGCCTCTAGTTGGTGCGGCCGCCGCCAACCGCGCATGGTAGTTTTTCTTCTTTCGGGATTTATAAAATAATTACCGACTTATAAACCGGATAAACGATGAAAAGTGTGTTAATATGAGCCTGTCTACGCAGTGCAAGCAAAAACAGGAGCATGATAAATTCACTTCAGTGTCCTTTTAATCGACTATAGCCATGCTGTTAGGGATGTGTAATCGTCTCGCACTTCCAAAAACGCGGTATTTGATTCCTAAGCCCCAATTTCATCACCATCATTATCAACAGCCTATTTAGGTCCATTGCAGGACGAAACGCTCCCCCCCCCCCTCCCCCCCCCGCCGCGGTGGCTCAGTGGCTATGGTGTTGTGCTGCTGAGCCCAAGGACGCGGGTTCGATTCCTAGCTGCGGCGGCCGCTTTTCTTATGATGGCGAAAAGCAAAAACGCCCGTGTTCGAGATTTCGGCGCACGTTAAAGATACCCAGGTGGTCAAAATTAATGCGGAGCTCTTCACTACGGATCGACTCATCGCCTGTGTAGCGTCGATGCATTAAACCGCACAATCAGTCAAATCAACAAATTCCCTCCCCACCCCACCCCCCCTTTGACCTCCAACCACACCTGTTCTGCGCTGCCGGAGTCCACTCTTTGCCTCCGCATTTCGTCCATCCATCGAGTTACTGGCCTTTTACACCCGTCTCTCGGTATCCACTCTGTTTCTCTGGTGGTCCGCCGCTTTTCATTTGAACAGCCCAAGTCCATTTCTTTTCGTTTATTTGAAATTTTTATTTCAACTTTAAAAGTTATGCGATTTTTTTTTCAAATAAATTACTTTGCTTTGTTTACAGGAATCTTCCCGAGAAATTGGCTTCGCTCCAACCATCATTTCACCTGCGTGTTTATTCTTTGATCTTTCGGCCTTTTTGTGAGTCTTCTCTTGGGCACAAAACCCAGTTTTCGACCAACAAATTACTACTCTGGTGCTTCCGCATTCAAAGCGCCACCGGAAAGAGAGGAGCTGAAGAAATAAAGGAAGACGAGACATGTCAGCGCCGCACGTCAGGAGCAGCAGCCCCGGTAGACGAAAAGGCAAACACGTCAGTGCCCCCACGTGCACACGACTTGTTCGCGTGTTTGTAGGATAAAATCGCCACGTGTCGTGCGTAGAAAATACCTACTGCGTATATTCTTATCGCGCGTTCAACTCGAGTGCTGGGAGGCAGTAGGAAAGAACAACCCGGAACGAAAGCGAGACGGAGATGATTGAGCCATAAATTCTAGGGCCTGTGGGACAACTGCCCATAAGGGAGCTTTACGTCTAGTTGTGTTTAAAGCGGGAGCATTAGTTGACTCGGTTGGTCAAAAATCTTGAGTAGTACACAAACAAAAAATGGTGGTGCACAAAATGGCTGATGGCGAAAAGAGAATAAAAGAAAAGTAATCGAGTGGGAAAGTGTGCGCATTCAGGTGTCGATGTGAATCGAACCCACAACCTCCGGGATGAGAGCCGAGCTCGCATCCACTCAGATGCTACGACATGGCTATAGCTTACGACTACAGGCATAATCCGAGCATGCTCATTACAGAAGTATCAACTGGGCGAGTAGCAAAATACCTTCCCACTAAGTGTCGGAGCGGAGATGGGGTCTTTTTTTTTTTTTTTTTTTTTTTTGCAGGATGGGCTGCATTTGCGGACACGGCGAAAAATTATTGTCCGTACGTATACTTACTGTACGAAGTCTCTGCCCCTCAACTCGCTTATATGACCTTCCAGCCGGCCTAGTGGCAGGAACGAAAAGCAGATAAAACTGATGACGAGTACAGCTATATAGGTATACTGCACAAATCTCTTGTGAGTTACGTCCCGTTAGTGAGAAGGAAAGAAGGAAGTACCCGCCTAGGTGTGGGCACTGTCAAACGGACCACTTCTTTATGTCGTATTTCGTCCGCATGGCCCCTTTAAAACAGACGGGTCGTTTAGGCTCGCACGCAAGTGAAGATAACAAACATGTACGCACAAAAACAATGATTCGTCATATGCAAACTTTTATATACATCAATATCATGCTGAAAGAACTCTAGTTCATTGTACATTCAAAATGGGAAAAACTTCACTGCCCTATATTTTTATATAAGGCAGTGAAGTTATATTTTTATATTTTTATTATATTTTTGTTTATTTGCCCGTTCATTTTTTTTGGCAAAGTGAAAAGTCTCATCATAGAGTAGGCTTGTCTTTGAAGTTCGGAGTTTGAAAGAAGCACTGCGAGGTAATATTTCTTATGATCTATTCTTTTTGAGAACTTCTGCATGCAGATGCCGAGAGAAATACCAGATGAGAGTAACGACGTGTTTGTTATTCCAAGTACAATAAATTATAACCTAGTTATTAGTTCCGTAATCATGATTGGTATCTTTTATACGATTTGAGATAAATGGTTCAGATCAAATATAATTATCGAACGAAGGACTTCACCTATTCTTCCGTGGAGCATTGTTTCTGCGAAGTAAAAGGGCCCCTGCCCGTGTGAACCGTGCACAGTCTTTTGTAAAAAAAACATCGCCTCGCCGCATGACGAAGCGTAGAACTTGTCAGTTGGCCAGACTCCAGCGACGAAAATTCCGCGAAAACAAAGAAATAGGCTTTTAGAAGCGCTTCGGTAAGCTGCCCAGTTTTTCAGCAGCGCGATAGTCGCAGCAGCTTCCCCGCTGGGGCGCTCTTGAAGCTCGCAAGCGAAAGTCTCTCCGCTCTCCATCCTCCCCGTGCTTGGTTCTCGGTCGTTCATGCGCGCACTATACGGCCTGGCGAGAAAAGCTTTCAAAGCTAAAACCTTCCGGCAGCAGCCTCCCAGCCTCCCACTCCGAGCATCAGCCCACCCGAGCTTTTTCCTCGCAGCCGAGAGCTTCTCACTAGTAGGCTTTGCGCTTCTCCGAAGAGAAAACGGACAGGGGCCGTTCAATGCCGATAACGCCCGCATCGCACAGGGCGCGCTTAATCGTTCGCTCGTCATTGCACGTCCCGCACGGTGGAATGCGCATGCGCTGCGAGATAACGTGCGCAGGGTTCGCGCGGCTGAAGGCCTCGAACGAGGCGCCTCTGTCATTTTATTTCTTTTCCCCCGGAGTGCTTGCGTTTCCCGCCGAAGGAAGAGCAGGCGTTGTCGTCTAGCCAAACACCGACGACTCGTTCGCGTAAGCTCTTGCTCGTCCCCATCACCATCCTCCGCCTCCTCTCCTCTCTCCGCGGTCTCTTCGCCTTGCCCTTTCTTTGCCTCTGACGAGTCGGAAGAACCTAGACGCATCGCGACTGCCGCATTCCGCGCAGAGGAATTCACGCCGTCGTCCACCGGCGACGCCGTCGTCGTTTTCATCGACTTCGCCTCGCTGTGTGCCATCGTGGCAAACCGCAAGCGATTTGGCAGCTTCTCATCTCGCCGCGTCTCGTTGAAATTGCCGATTCTCGTCTATTCGCGAAGAGGCATAATATTCCCCGCTCTCGGTGGTGGCGCTCTTCAGCCGTCGCCGCTCCATTTCTGGAGGAGAAGTTTGCGCGCGCTGTTCGAACTCCTGTTTATTTGCGGCCTCCATTTTTTCTTTTCCTACCTCACTTCGGTTTTCGGGGTTGGCGTAACATGTGTGCTTAAGGTGGAAAGCGCGGTATTTGCCTGTCACCGGCACACGTACTGAACTTGTCGTTCACTAATGTCTGCTAAAAGGCCGCTTGAGCTCGCGACACGCCAGGAAAAAGAAAGCTCTGTTTTTCTCTTTTACTACATTTAAAGCTCCTGAGAACGCTGGCGCTTATCGTAAAGAGCCCCGAAGGCTGCCACAAGGCGCGGCTTCCTTTTCCTTCGACCCCCGCATGTCAAGCGTTCTTTCTCTGCTGCTGTCACCAAGGGAACGCGTGCAATCCGATTGAAATGCGTGTCAAAATTTCGCCGACAGACGAAGCCCGTCTATCTTTCAGCCGCAGGCTGTCTTCAGCTTTCAAGGGGGTACTCTGAATGAGTGCTCCATTTATTTTCGTTTGTCCCTAGGCTTATTTCTTAAAACGGGGCCAGGAAGGGCAAAAAATATTTTTGCCGTATTAGTACAGCTGGTATTCACTGAAAAGTTTAACGGGAGATCTCTTCGTTTGGCAACACTTGCTTGATCTTCATGCACGAGGCGCTTGCTCGAAGGTCAGATGGACGCTACCAGCGGTTTCCTGGGTTTGTACCTGAGTTTGTACCTTCTCCTAATATCCTGCGTCCTGAGCAGTGGATGGCCCCAAGATTTCGCGTGGTGCACGGCTTTAAAACGACGAGGTGCTAAGAAGAGAAATAAAATTAAAAAATGGCTCCAATTCACTCTGTGAAGGTGATTGGAAAGCAAAGCTTTAAATGATTGATTGATTGATTGTGGGGTTTAACGCGCCGACGCAACGCAGGCGATGAGGCGCGCCGTAGTGGAGGGCTCCGGATTAATTTTGACCACCTGGGGATCTTTAACGTGCGCCGAAATCTCGTACACACGGGCGTTTTTGCTTTTCGCCTCCATCAGAAAAGCGGCCGCCGCGGCCGGGAATCGAACCCGCGACCTCGTGCTCAGCAGCGCAACGCCTTAGCCACTGAGCCACCGCGGCGGGTCAAAGCTTTAAATGACACCCACAACAATTGCCCATGCGACTTCACTTGAATTCACACACGTGGCTCTATAAAGAGACCAGAGATTCTACCAGGCGCTACCTGGAATTCCCCGGGGCGGCGTCTCGAACGCAGCAGCGCCGGTCACGGCCGGGCTAGAGCGGCGGACGCCGCCGGTCACGGCCGGGCTAGAGCGGCGGACGCCGCCGCTTTAGCCCGGCCGTGTAACGGAAGAAAGAAAACAGAGAGGAGAGTATTTCGAAGGGTGAGACAGCGGAATCTAGCCATCCTGATGTGCTCGGGGCTACACCACCGCGCAACACAAGCGCAGACACCGAAACAATTCGGCATGTGAGCTGAGTGATTCCCATTTACGCCAATTAAAAATAGTTAGCTGAGTAAGTTTGGGAGTTGCGAGAAAGCTAACAGAGCTTTTATAATCGCTATTTATCAGAACCAGTTCCTCATCTCGCCTTTTTGTAATACCTTTTAAAACGCAACCGCATTCGTATTCCCAAATTTAAAAAACGGAGTCCCATTCGTGGCAAGCAGTGCGCAAAAGGTACCTTTCTCCAGCGGCCAGATGTCTGTATGTGGTCTCTACATTTTGCTTTCCCGCCCTGCAAACCAATCCTGGACGTGTCTTTGCCGTACGACCACTTAATTCCGTCGTGTCCGGGTTACCCAGGAGGTGCTGTCGAACCAGTTAATAAAGCCGTGCAAAAGAGGCACGCGCGCAAACGACGCGAAGCTGCAACAAAACAGGCGCAACACAACCGCCGCTAAAGCAGGCGAGAAAGCCGTACTGCCGACGCGCTCGCCGGTGAGCAGGTACCTCCGCGCGGGGAACGCTGGGTTAATTTGCCGCGCCATCTACAGTGTGCTCCGTGAGAGAAACCCTCGCCCCCCACCTCCTCCCGCCGCCACCGCCACGTTGGGAGTTTATTATTCCGCACGCCACGAAAGAACCGTTGGCTGGTAGAGGTAGAAAGCTTTGCTTAAAAATATCGGCCGATGCTTAACACTTTTTAGGAAATTGATCGATAAAGCCTAGTAGGACTTTCTGTTGATCTGCTACAACTTTCTCTTGAACTTTGCGGCCGCGCCCTACAGCACTTGACCAGTCGTCTGAACAGCAGACTCTGAAGCTCGCTCTGCTCACCAGCCATCGCTGTTGAACTTTCTCTTGAACTTCGCAGTCGCGCCCGTCTGCACTTGGCCAGCCCCAGCCCCGAAGACAGCGACCTCCGAAGCTCGTTCTGTTCACTAGCCATTGCCATTCACCAGCCACGGCCGCTGGATGAGAGCGCACGCAGTGCGCCTTTCATCCAGCGGCCGTGCACCAGCTCGCACTGCAAGTCCTTTCTCAGAGCCCTTTCTCCAACCCTCCTCCCGCACTGCTGTTTCCCTTTCCTGGCGCGCTACTCCAGGCACCCCTGTCCGCATCTTCCCTGACGCGCCATCCCCCGCTCGCGCAACTTAATTTTTTTGGCCCACCCATTTGCCGAACCTCACCGCGCGGGAACTTAAAATATAGACATTGAAAGGGGCCCCGCAACTCTAAATGCCTCGAGAACGTAGTCCACCAACCCATCCAGTACTTAGACAAGTGGGTCGAAAAGTACCTCGGCCAAACATTTCGGTTCTGTTCGCATCAGATAACTTAAACTTTCTCAAAACAAATTTCTCTCTTTCCAGGCCTTGTCGTTTTTAGAATGCTGGAATTACGTCATTAAGGTCATGCAGCGGCTATTGGCCGGCTTTCCTTCTGTTGCAGCAACGAACGCATTTGACAGCCACTTTGGAAAAAAAAAGCAGCAAAATAAAACCAGAAACGCAAGGCCTATCCGTGGCGACGAGCCAATCACGTAGTGCCGCTCTGTGCTAGCGATAACTGTAGCTTTCGCAGCGCTTCTAGGCGCGAAGGAAAGCGCGGAAGCGTTTACCATAATTGTTGCAGCGTTCCTTTAAGGTTTTTGCCGTAGAAATACGAAACGGGAGCGGACTGTTGGCGGCGCCACGTGATCGCGTGGTTCGTAGCTCCATAGCGTGCGAGGTGAAGCCGCCAGTTTGCCTGGTACTCGTCCAGAGCTCCTTCCTGTAACGTCGGTGTTATTGGAAGGTGTAGGAGGAGTGACTTGAGCCGGCTCAGGCTCCTGAGGAATCTCAGATGCCCGAGGACTGGCAGTAGCAGTTAGCGACGTCTTCGTAGCTCAGAAGGGAACATTGTGGGTACAACAGCGCTAGACACACAATCGCCCCTTCCTTACACTGATGCTGATAATGACTTATTACAACCTACATAAATATACACGTTTCAGCTGTCGATGGTGTTTTTAATGCAATGAAACTTGAAGCGCCTACGTCAACGGCAGATGTGAGATGAGGTCGCCCCATGAAGTGCCCACCAGAATAAGATGCAGAGGTACAAAGAGACACACACGTGTAAGCATTGTGGGTTGTTAAAATGCTTCGAACATTTGAGACCAACGTCTTTCAACAGGCTGCCGTATTCTACCGCACGGGCAGGGGCGTACCATTAGGCATAGGGGTTCGCATAGCTTGAAATAAAATGTAATGCTTTCGCATTCCTAGACGTAAGCAACCTTAAATGTCTTGCGGAATTTTTATTTGTTTCATCTTGCTATCCTCTTGGCTGTTATTTACGTTTCTGCTGCCGTTTTTATTGCTGTTAGTTTATGACTGTGGCCGTTCTGTGGCAATTTGTTTCTATATGAAGAACTTTTTGTCACTCTTATGCTGTTTGGTGACTCAGTCTAACCAGAGAACAATACACCTTTTTTCCCTCTAAAACTTGAACTCCAACGCCTAAATTTTCGTCAATTAACGGATAGCACTGAAAGCCCGGGGCTGTGCTGAGTCACACGTGGGTACACAATAAAACCACCACCAGTTATCGCTTTGAGGGAGCACGACAGCGCAGTGACGGCGCTACGAGAAAACAGCAATAACATATTCCCTCCTTTCTCTTTGCGTTCAAGCCTAGAGCCGGCTGGCCTTCCCTCCACATAACCCTCTAACAATGCCCTCTACCGCAGAGGGGGCCCTCATACAGGTTTAATGGCACGCACTAACCCTAAGCAGCATGGACACCTGCAAATCGATGCCGGGTCATAAACTAAAGAAATCTTCGGGAAGAGAGGGGGGAAATGTGCGTTGATCCTTTGCGCAAACAAACGCACGTATCAAACGCCGATCGAATCCTCAATCTGGGAGGCAGCGTACGGCTCCGATCTGGAGGCGGGACTCCTGGTATAAACCATGGACAGCCATCACATTGGAATCGAAAGCGGATGGGGGGAACACGTTTCTTCTGGTCATTTCTGGGGTAATCCTATTGTGGTTTGTTTGTTTTATTTGTAGGGCATGGCGAGTGCGATGAGAAAGAGAGGCCACGTTTGATTATTCTCTGAGCATACAGCACACACATACACACACTTCACCTCTCAGATATATATTTGAACACGTTTACATAGGAACCACTGCTTCCTAGCTTTTTTGTACAGAAATTGTACTCTCGGTCACCGGGATGGAGACCACATTACGTTGATGGTAACGTACAGCTTAAGGAGACGTATTGCCGATGAAGATGAATATGTACAGATTAAGAAGTAGCAGACGTAAAGCAATGTTTTTTTATTGTTGGACTTTAGACATCATTGATAAGCTGTGACCTCTGACCACTAATAACCTCTGTGAGTTGTGTTTAGACACAATTCACACGCGCACACACCTTCGTTGTTTGGATATGACAGGCCATCGCTTCTGAGCTCCTTTATTCGGAGCAATAAAGCAGCTACGCAACAAGATGGCGACCCAGGGTGGTGGCTGATGATAACCATCCGAAGAGGAGGGAGTGCCGACAATGATGACTATTGTACAAGAGATTAAGAAACGGTGGCTGCAAGCCAGTGGCAACGGTACGCCAACCCACGGTAGCAAGTAGGCTCTAGACAAACAATGCTCACAAACACCTCACAATGTATATGTCATATTGAAAGCTGGGAAAGTTGGTACACGATCAGCACACTGAGCGTAACAACCAAAGGACATTGTGAAAGGAAAGACACGACAAACGCGGCGACCGACTCATGTGATGGTGTGGGCGATGAAGCCTCAAAACAAGGACAGGGGGAACGTCCAGGTATCAAACTGTATAGGCATCCTGGCTTCAGCAAGTAGTTCAGGGCGCCATGAAAGCGAAATGCCGGTTTTGTTCATTCAAAAGATGCGTTAACCCAAAACGATCGCTCAATCTTAACAAGAGAGAGGAGAAAGAAAGGACGGAAAGGCCGGGAGGTTAACCAGGTGTAGAGCCCGGTTTGCTACCTTGCTCTGTGGGAATGCATGGCGTTCAGGGGATAAAGACAGGGCGGGGGAAGATGAAAAGATAGGAGTAAGAAGGCGCGCACTCTAGCCCAGTTTTAGGGACTATAGTCGGTCATGCAAATTCTTTTCGCTCAGGAAATGTAAAAGAGCTTTCGTCGCATTCTGTGAAATCGATGGTAGAGACCGATGATTCAGGATAGTATCTACTGTAAATGGTCGATTGTCCAATCGTCTGAGCGCGGTGGCAAGCTCGCTTCTCTCCGACGAGTATTCGGGGTAGCGACACAGCACATGATTTATAGTCTCTTCCGCCCATAGACGTCACAATGGGCGCTGATGGCCATCGCGATGAGGAAGGAGTAGGCTTTCGTGAACGCCATTCCCAACCAGTCTACAAAGTAAAGTCGACTGGGGTCGAGACATCCCATACGGAAGACGGCGCTGGAGAAGGGTGATCTTGGATTCACATACATTGATTCGAAAAGGGCGATGTGCTCTATTGCTTCATGGTAATCCTATGGGCAAAGGAGCGAAGCGTCCTCGCGGCAACGGTCCTTGAAAGCCGAAGCAGGATGGTGCGTTTGCTCTCGTGGCCTGTACGAAAAGCTTCACCCGCCAATACGTTGCCGATAATTCCGCAGTGACCTGGAAGCCACTGGAGTATTGTGTCATGGCCGTTCGTGATGGCTTGATGGAATTTTTCTCTAATCTGTCACCAGTGGGTGGAGGGGGCCGTAGCGCAGGGCTGCTTCCAGCAATAAGCTGGAGATATTGAAAAAAAGAGCAGATGTAGCCATGGTGACTCACCAAGCACTTTCTGGCGGGGCCCTTGTTACGTCATATAGATCTGTTAGTGTCAGAGGTGGCTGTCGACAAAAGCGACCGCCAAGAAACATCACGGTGTTTGTAGTGGTGGCTCTAATTGAATTTTATCGAATCACCTGAATTCTAACGCGCAGTTTAAGAAACTGATAGTCATGTTTTGGTACTAACTCTAATACGCCGTTACTGACGTGGTGTAGCGCGAAATTTGAAATGTTTACAATATAGATATCTTTCTTTTTAGTTAAAAAAAAAAGCACTCCAGGGCAATAATTGGTTTGAGCGAGTAACCAACAGCTAGCTCTTTCAAAATAACCTTGTTTTCTCTTTGATGGCCCTTCTGAGAAATTCGGTACATCCCACCATCTCACCAGTACACTTAAAGACAATTCTCTCTCTGTCTCCGTAAATGGATGCTTGCGTAGATTCATCTTTTTTGCAATTTTGAACATCCACTTAAGTAGTTTTTCCTTAAAAGCCAACTGCATACAAATTTCACCTCGGCCAAATTTACTGTGAATATACAGTACGTATTCCCAAACAAACTGGGACATGACTCGTGGCCCCGTAGAATGCGTTGGTAATCAGTTAGCAACGTTTAAAATAGTGCCGTCGCAAGCGACACCGCACCTGCCGGCGGATCGCGCTAACAGCCATGAAGCGGAAGTGACGTCGCAGCCGACCGGGTGCTTTTTCCTTCGGCCAGCCAGGAGAACCGGTCGAGCTCCGCTGAGCGCGTTTTCTCCTAGGGCTGCTGCGAGTCCGAAGAGTTGCGCGCAGGTTTGCTCCGGCAGACCGGCCACTCGGTCGCCGGCTGGGCCGGCTGCAACGTCACTTCAGCTTGGTCGTAATGACCGCGATCTCCTCAGCTTCGGTTTCAAAACCGCCAATTTTTGATGGTCGTTTGCGCCGTGGATACGCGTATTTCAGCTGTAATATTCTGTATCTTGCAGTCGTTTTAGGCAGACTATACGAAAACAAGGCTTTCAAGAGGTCGACATTTTGAGCGCATTTGGCCTTTAAACGGGAGTCCCTCCAGGTCCGTCTAACCATGTGTGCGTGCCTTTCTTTTCGTAGCATCATATGCTGAAGCTTTCGCGACCTACACTGTATGTTTTCGGAACGACCGCATCGCATTAGGTTTCTTGCTATTAAAATGTTCTTGTTTTATTAGACAATAAAAAGAAATTTTCAAGGTATTAGAGTGGTTAAGGACACGTGGGTAATGAAACGAAAGAATGGCCATCGGTGGCAATAAAATTTCTATTGGCTAGCTGTTTCATGCCATACAGTCTTAAGCACGCGAGCCGCGTCAGAAATAAATGTAAAGCATGCAATGTGCTTTGAATGCGGGAGTCTTCTGCCTTCCCCCGGCGACACTCATCAAAAACTTCTTTTTGGATGAGTGTGTATGAGAAAGACTGGGCGGTATAAATCTGTGATTTCTTTTTAATCAAGTTTGTTGAAAGTGCGTTCTGTCTCGTGTCGTCTCTACTCGGTCTTCGTTCCTTTTTTTGTGCAATTGAAGTATAGGTAGGACTCAGGCAGAGACGAATTGTGAGCCGGATATTGCACATCCTGCCGTATCACGAACTTACCCTCACCAGAGAAAACCAAATAAACGCCTTCACCAGCACACCATATACGGCAGCCCTCAACGTCCCAATTTTCACGGTGGCTGAAAAGGTCCTGAAATCGGGTCTTTATAACAAGTTTGTAGACATTGGGGGAACAACGCTCCTAACGCAAAAGAAGCGGCTGTGAAAAAAATTGTCAGGACGAGCTGTCCAATGAAAGACCCCCCACCCTGGACGCCATGATGGACATGTCAGCTATCAAGCGAGTCCTCATAAAAACTTCCCAACCGAAATGATTGGATCCAAACCTAAACAAGGAGATGTGAAAAGCGAGGATCAAATTCATTCCATTAAAATCTTAAAACCATACCAACACAGTATACGCCGACCTCGAAAGTACCAACGTACTCAGGAAACAATCGTCGCCCGAAAAAACCCTGGCAACCTTTGTGACTGCATGACCCTCCCCCACACACAGAAACGAAAGAAGCGGAGCTTGGGGCCATCTTCTTTGCAATCCAATTAGGGAAATTATCAAATCGAAGCCCAAGAATCATTAGAGACTGTCATTACAGCATTTCAAACATCATTACAGAGAGATTACCTAAACGTTTCTGAAAGATTCCCTTGTCTCCAATGAAAGATGTTCAAATTACATAGACACCCGGACGTGATGGTCTTGAAGGAACCGAGGTTGCTGACAAAGACGTGTCTAATTTAAAGTTTAAACTCGGGACAATTCCTGAAGAAATATATATAACCAAGGACACAAATTTGCTAGTCCCAAGCTGTAAAAACCGCAAGATGAAGCTGACATCAAGCATGCTAAATCATGACGCGTGAAGGATTCAAATTTGGACAACACATAGCCCATCATAAGTCAAATCATTTCAGCAACCGTGCAGCAGACTTTCATATGCTCGCAGCAGATTTCCGCTCTTTCAGGAGCTGACGCTCCATTGAAAGAAGCGTGAGAGGAGTCCGATGTAACGAAGACACACTTCGTTAGGCGCTCATGTTGCGAAGCTCTAAAACTTCTCTCCCCGCAGCCGTATTCTTCGTAAGGGAAACCTCTGGGGAGGTGCGTTGTTTTCCCAAGCACCGCTCTCGTCCGAGAGGCTGCATCTCTAATGCCAGTCACGGTCCCGAGAGCGCGCGACGCGCCAAACCGCACTTAGCGCCTGGAGCGACGACCTCCATCCTCGCGCCGTACTCTGTTGCCCCAGCCTCAATTGGGGACGACGGGCCACGTCATATTCCATCGCGCAGCAACTTTGCGCGCTGAGCTGGCCAGGGTCGCGTGACCGGTGGACTCCCGGCCGCTGTTGCACCGCCTCGCCGATTCCGCGCGAGAGGCGCCCCGTAATAACATACCGTCTACTAGCAACCTCCCATCATGACCTAACCTACCCCACCCCTGCCCCTCCCCTTTCTCACGGCCTAGGGAAGTAAAAAAAAATTGCATTGAAACAGTCCGAGGTCGGATCGATTTTCGATTTCGAAAGCAGGAGAGTCCGGTTGATCTTCATCTATTCCGATGCCCTTTTTACTTGATGCTCGATCTGCTCTTTCTCGAGTCGCTTTTTGATCCTTCCTTTCTTTTTGTTTATCGAAATTATTGTCCCTCGTTTTCCGAGGCACATGCATTTTTAAATCAAATATTTTGTCCCGCTTCTTTTTTGTATGTTCAACCTACTTCAGCTTCACCCTCGACGTGGAGGGCGTCCGTTTATTGCTCCCATTTTTTGCGTTACTCTCTTCCGCTGCTTGGAGTTTGACGGCGTCGGCTGCGCCGGGGGAAAAGAGCCGTGCCGGGTGGCGTCATCCACGCTGGTACACAGAAAGCTCCTCCATCCGCTGGTCTCCCTCAAATCTCTGCCTGATGAGTTTCAATTGCACATCGACCTCTCTCCTATCGCCTGCCCTTTCAGCCTTGTTTCTTACCTCTGCTTTGCTTTGGTTGGAGACTACTCGCTTCTTTTTTTCTGTTTCGTTCTCGATTCTTTATTTTTCTTGTAAAATGTTGCCGCTTTTCTTCAACCTCCGAAAAAAAAATTCAGGAGGGAGTGGAGGTACTGTCGTATTCTGCAGGCACGGTTTTTCAAGTCGTTTGCATAAATGGGGCGCTAAGTAGAAATTACTAGTTTTTATTACTTACTTGTACGCTGCGTTCATCCCAGGCCCCGGCTTTATCTTGTTTATTCACTTCGCCTTAGTCGTGCTGGTTTATCCTCCTCGTCACCCAAACATCGAAATTCAGGCACGAGCTTCGCATTCCACTTTCCCAGTGAGCAAATGCACTTAATTATATTCTCTCCTGTATTTTGAGTTTTTAAATCGCAGTTTAAAAAGGGATTGTTGTCGACGCCAGTCAGCCCTGTTTAATTAAACCGGCTTGCGTTGAGCGGCGCATAAATGTGAAAACAGAGTACTTGCTCAAAATTATATAGGAATTTCTTTTTTGTTGTTTTTTTTTTTTGAAAGAATAAAACCTACGTGATCTGCCTTTTTCTTGTAACAATTGTTCACTGCCGTGAAGCGCACTGATGGCTTAAATGATTCATCGAGAGAATTTATGCAATGAAATCGATGAGCTCAGAGGCTTCGCTACAAGAAAAACATGTGTGGGTTGGGCGCTTTCAGTGACACCCTTTAAATTGGGGTAGACAGCATATACTCTACAAAAATAGGTTGGCCGTCTCATTAACAAACAACGCATCCCCGAAATCCCACACCTTCTCATCCTACACCTCAACAAACCAAAAGATGGTCCAGGCTCCCAGACAATCCTCACCCTGCCACGAACTCTCACCCAACCCACGCGCCTTAACCTACAAGAAATTGGCACTCTCCGTATCATGCAAGCCATCCTCAACAGCCGGATCCCGTTCGGGACACAGTACTTAAATATGAAACCCGCAGAGACGGAGAAACTTAACATCATCATACGTCAAGACTACACGGCCAGCCCGAAAACTACCCCTAAAGAAGGCCACACGAAAACTCGTGAAGCTTGGCGTACATAACACTTGGGAGGAACTACACAAAGCCCGCCGCGTTAAACTTTGCACACGGCGCATTCTCATGCCGGCAGGCAGGGTTACGCTCGGGCAACTACGGTAACACGCCTCCTCCAGAAGTTTAACATAAGAAACGAATCAGTTTCCCCATCCGACACTCCATCAAAGTCGCATCCATCCTAAGAAACATTCCCCCATCTATAACGGGCCAAGCTGGGGAACCCACGTAGGAGCCCCCAAGAAAGCAATCTCTTACCCTCATCCCCACCCGAAGCCCTGAGCGTGCCCTCCAACTGCTTAGAGGTTGAGGTGGAGATGGGAGTAGAGGAAGGGTAAGTGGGCCTTCCCAAGTCATGTGGCAGCATGTGCAGTGTTGGAGGCTAAATTTGCAGGTGGCAGGGTAAGGAGGGGTGTGAATAGCATTGCTGTGAATGTACGACCTGTTACGTCGACACGGCGATACGTCCTAACCACTTCCATGCTAAGTTTGTCCCTGCGCGTTATAGGGTACGACGTGAACGGGGGTAGTGCTCTAGAATGTCTTGACACTTCCGGATAAAGCGTAGGTCGTCTTCCGATGTAAAGCTTAGGTCGTCTTTTGAGTGCCCGGCAGGTACGTTCGAGGGCGTGGTTCCCATCCAGAGGTGCGTTCCCACGGGTGCAGATGATGTGGAGGTCGGAAGGACTGGGCAGTGACTCCTGAATGGGGAGAGCGGGGGATACGATACGGTCGGCGGTGTAGCGGTGGCAGGCCACCTGGGAGTCAGTAACTGAGAGGACAGTATCTCGGGCAGTAGTGGCGGCGAGTCCGGTGGGACATTTCTCCGGCGGCGTCAGTCTTGAGGGCTGTGGTGGTGATTATTTTCTAAGCAATCCTAAGTGGGAGCGGCGAGATGGGGGCATGCATTCGTTCAAGGGGCTTACCTTCGCATATACCCCTCTGCGTGCCTGATCTGGAGGTCTTAGGGCTATTTATCAAAGGGTAATTAATAAATAAAAGGCTTTTTTCCCTGAAGCATCCCGCATATACAGTATCGGAAAACGAAATTTTTATCTTTGCTTGTACACCGCCCGAATAAAAGAAAATTTACACGATCTTCCCGCGAGGGGAACCATGGGTAGATGCGACGCATCGTGGGGGGAGGAAACACGCTGCGTAAAATGGAAACATAACAACAATGGACATGCTAACATAACGGAAACGCAACGGAAACCCACACAGTCTCCATTCAAATCATCGGTGGTCATCGGATGTCATCGGCGGAGCGGCGCGGTGGAACGGCGGCGGAACTACTGAACGGAGCGGCGCAGTTACCGCGTTTATATGCAGCGGAATGAGAGAGAGCAGCGCATGCGCATGTGTTTAACCGAGCGCTAACGCGCGCTGACACACAGCTGGCACGGCGACGGGAGCGAGCGCCAGCGAGCGCTAAACGCAGATGGCGCTGCGGTGAGAGAGCGGCGTTAGCGCGCAGCTGGCGCGGCGAGGAGAATGGGGGAGAGACGTGTGGACTACGCCGACTACGGCGGACAAGGCGAGTTAAAGAGATGCGTCGCATCTAAAAACAGGGATATGTGGCCGGAACTCACTATAATACAGGAAGACCGGTATTACAATAAAAAATTTTGACACCTGTTTTACCTTGGTACGACCCCCAGAAACTCCCAACCACCGTCCGTATGAATTTCGTATATACGGAGTATACGAAAAGCATACGGAAAACATACGGTGCCGTAGATCGCCTTTTAATTAAAACAGAAACACGAGAACTGCGTCAAATCTTTCTCATATGATTATTTCGTTTTTGGGAGGATTACCTGTATTAATTACACCTGGGTGCGCAATACTCCATACGAATTCTGTATTCCCATAATTCCGTATATATACGGATCATTTCGCTAGGGTTTTACTAGATATCTTGTATGCCCCACGTATGCCTGAAGAGCGCCGTGCCGTCGGTTGTACAGACGGGCGGACATATTTCTGAGGACAGTCACTGAAGAATGCTTACACATTCAAACAGGAAGACCACAGCCCCACCAAGCAACCTTGTATGCCCTCTTCATATCGCCGGAAGAAAAATCTATGTGCAGTTGAATCAAGATCCATTAAATAACCGTTGTCGTAAGAGAATTAAGCAAACTGCGGAAGAAAATTTCTTAGAATGACAGTTTAGCTACCAGTGTCCCTGAATTTTCCTTCAGGATGTGAAATTAGCATATCTCTTGCAGGAAAGTAATCAGTGAAACGGTAGCAATTATGCGATCACTTCCCAAAAGCACAACGTTTGGCTAACAAAAAAGAACTATACGCCTTCATTACAGCAAGTAAATTGCTTCGGTGCTATTCGAGATTTTAAATTTGAACAAACTTTCATCCAAACTACGAACTCGAAATATAAAAACAGCTCCAGGTTATTTTTTTTTTCGCTTGAAGAAATTAGGCTTGCTGCGCGTGTAGCGCGCTAATTAGCATACCTGCGCATCTGATACGCACCGCCACCCTGATGAGAAAAGGACGTCCTGCGCCAAGGGAAGCAGGAAGGCCGTAGTTAATTAACGCCTCCGTGTTATAATCAATCAAAACACCTGAGCGTTTTATTAAATCAAAACGCAAGGCATACAGGGTGTCGACAATTAGCCTTTGCGAGATATTTACAGTAAAAACTATTAGACCAGCTGAAAAGTTTCTTTTAATCATCGTCAATTAATCACACAACTCGTGCCATTTATTTTCTTATTTCTTTATTCAAGTCACTTGCGTAAATGGCTCAATTAAAGCCCACTCACTTGACGAAAAATCTTGCACCCGGCTTGTTGTTTGATATATCTATCACCAGAGTCGTTCCCACTCATATCCAGCACGTTGCGCCGGTTAAATAAAATGGGTCAAGCGCCGGTATAACATGCACTGCTAACTTTTTCGCCACACATCTCAAACTACAACGAGGGGTCTTTCTTGGGATACTTAAACGCAGAAATTTTGGCCTGTCTGTCTGTAACTCGATTCATCCACCCGGCCAAAGTGAAACAGAAACTGCGCAATAGCCTGATATGCTCAGAGCCACATCTAAACGTCTAATTAATATTCATACTTGTCAGTATTGTTGAGCAAGAACAAGACATCACGCAAATATAAGGCAAAAAAAATCAGTACGTGAGTGGTATTTGCTGTGTTCCTTTATTTAAATAAACACGGATGCTTGGTTTTTTGCGACAGCAAATGAAATACTACATCAACTGCCGAAAACCGTCGCCTACTGCTTCCCGCGCTACCTGGCGGTATTGAAAAAAATCAAACGCCATTCAGAAACGAAAGGTTCTACTAAATAGGTTCCGCGCTCCGCTTGGAACACTCGTGGATAGGGCAACGTGGTTCTATAAACGTTGTAGTAGGGTGCCTCGATTCACGCGCGTCTCCGCCGTATGGCAGCGCTGGCAACGAGGCACCCGACCTGGATACAGTGAAACGCGGTAAATTTAAATTGACTTGAGCAAACCTCTAGCGTGTTCACCTTTGGAGGAACGAGACGGGAGAGGAATAGCATGAGAGGCGAGTGGGAAAGAGAATGGAGGCATTCACTTGGCAGGGGGGCTATCCGACTATCGTCTTTCGTCGACATTTGCAACGAAAGAAGCAGATACGCAGCCATTTTTTTTTTCTCTCCCGTTCTTGTTCGTGGTGTCGCTGGTCGAAAGCTGCCAGCTCTTCGGGAGCGCAAATGATGCGTGGCCTACCCATTTCGAAGTAACGTTCGGCTTTTGCCATTGTCGGTGTTTGTCATTGCCATTGTTACGTTGTATCCGCCCCCACAATGCCGCCGCCCCTGCCCGGCCTTGTCGTTTGAGCTGTGATTCGCGCTGTAAGGTCGCCGCGTGCGCGCTCTGCTATGAGATAGACGTTTTAAATGCGAATGCATTTCTTAGTCGGGGGTTGTCGTGCGTTGGCCGGCGTGCGCCTAGCAACAGCTGTGGCGCGTGGCGCGCCTAGCAACCGCAGCAGGTGGTAGCTCGGGCGGGAGTAGTGGAGGGCAAGGGGAGAAGAGGGGCGCGCTCGGCGTGTGAGGGCGCTCGCATCGCGGAGCTCGGGCGGAGTAGCGGAGAGTGAGTGGAGAGGAGGAGCGCGCTCGGGCTTGTGAGGGCGCTCGCATCGCGGAGCTCGGCGGAGAGAGCTCACGCGCTTAAATGCGAATGCATTTCTTAGTCGGGGGTTGTTGTGCGTTGGCCGGCGTGCGCCTAGTAACAGCTGTGGCGCGCTTAGCAACCGGAGCAGGTGGTAGCTCGGGCGGGAGTAGCGGAGGGCAAGGGGAGAGGAGGAGCGTGCTCGGCGTGTGAGGGCGCTCGCATCGCGGAGCTCGGGCGGAGTAGCAGAGAGTGAGTGGAGAGGAGGAGCGCGCTCGGGCTTGTGAGGGCGCTCGCATCGCGGAGCTCGGCGGAGAGAGCTCGCGCGCGGGGCGGGCGTGTTGCGCGGGTCTCTCTCTCCTCTCCGCGTACCCTCTCTCCGCTCGCTGCGCTCGGAAAATTACATACAAATGCAGTGGAGCGCGCGCCTCTCTCCGTGACTGCTTGCCGCAGCGCACTCATCGGTGCACCCAATGCATTCGCATTTCCGCACGATCCCCTTCGGGGAGGTGGGGGGAGTTTTTTTTTTTCTGCTTCCACCGAGGCGCCCTTCCCACTTACCAGCCTCGGTAGACACGAGAATGCGGCTGCGTCATCTATAAATCCAGCCAATTTCACTCCCCTCACCTCTAAATCCTGTCCAACCTGGTTATTTTGCGCATGCGCATTGGGTTGCACGGAGAAGTTTTCTGCGTACACGGGACCTTCGGATTTTCCTTTAGCGTAGCCATTAAAGCTTCGCTTTAGAAAACTCCGTTCCTGGCGAACGATTCGCTCGCTACTTGCGCAGTTTACGGTGCAGCAGTCCGTATCTGACATCACGAAGTTGGTGTTACTGCGCATCCGCGCCCCTGTCTGTGCCGGCGTCGTTTGACGGTCCTCCCACCGTGTCGTTCTGAGAGTATGCGTGCAACGGCACCACCATGTTTTTACACAGACGTATAGTACAAGGTTCGATTAACCCCTAGGCGCTAGTTCCTGCGGCCCACAAACGCTAGTACAACAGCTTAAACGCTACACTAACGTTCTTTCTTGCATTAAAAACTCCGGTGCACTTTCATTTCTCGCGGACATGCCGTTCTACAAAACCTCTTACCCAAACTATGTTCACCCGAAACAAAAAGGCGGGCGTTCAGCATGAAATAAAAACGAACGCTTTCGTCGCCCAACAGCTCTTCCAGTGGTGCGACGGGGCTACGCAGGCGAGGGTGTCGTCATACGTGCATCCAGTTCGCGCGCCAGGCCGCTGAGATTCCCATTTTTTCGGTTTCGGGCTTCGTGCGTTTGTGTGTACGCGCTGTCGCAGTGTCGCATCCACCGCACTTCACGGCGGCAGAGACAAGGGGAGTGGGAGGAGGCGGGCTCTGACGGCGGAGCTGGAAAACAGCACTGTTTTAGAATGCCTAATTACTCCCGCCACAAGGCGGTGCTTTGTTGCCGACAGCGCGCCGCGGACCACTCGTGCGTGGCCCCGGCCGCTTTCTCGGGAGAAGATAATGAGCGCGCCGTGCCTTCGCTCTGTGTTCGCAGTTCCTCCGGGCGACCCCGTTATCTTGGACGAAGACGGCAAGCAGCTGCAGGGCCTCGTGGGACCCTTCAACGAGGGAGACCCGCTTCAACTCACGTGCCAAGTGGAAGTTGGTAAGTCCATAAAGTGCGCCGCGTAACTCGAGCCAACTCGGGCCCAGATAAGGACAACAATAATAATTACACTGCCGAGAGACAGGCCCGCATGGCGGCGCCTTACGTGTCACAGCGACGCCGTAATTAATTTAGATATAGAGTTACCGTTTTCTGTTCCGTGCAGCTTTAGTTTGAATGCCCTCAAACCATGTCACTCGCCTTTTGTAACTCAGTTGGCTTTGAACATTTTTTTGGACAGAACTTGTGGGAACCTTCCATAACGCCACAGATCACAAGAAAAGAGACATTTCAGTTCACTGTTGTTTGCGAAAACGGACCGTGGTTTTTCGTCTCCAGGCTAGTAAAAGGAGTGTCACTGCATGTTTGCCAACCTAAACGGGACGAAAATTCTCGCGGAGGCATACAAGTGACGCGCTTTTTTTTTTTTTTTTTTCGAGATGAGCCAGATCCACCTAACGCGAATTTGAGAAACAAGCGAAAGTTTGTTACCGGACCTAAATGCATTGCCGTCAAAGCTATTATATGATATATTTTAGATGTCAGCAACAAGAAGTTTACGGCCACAAGTAATTAAAAACTATGCCATGAATTTGAGCAATATTGGGGTGATGCGTTTGGATTTGGCTCATACTGAATTGAAGCATTCAATTTGATGCCGCATTTTTATGAAAACTAGTTAATTTAACTTTCAAGCATGGTGCGATTGCGTTTTGGTGGAAAAGGCATTAAATATATGCAACAGGGCTTTAAGAACAGTAGAACTATACATGGAGAGCGGGTGAGGGTTCTTGACTTCATTAGCAGCTCTTTTCGAATTCTTCCCTGGGATAATTTTTGGCACGTCTGAAGGCACTCACGAAGTAAGCAAGCTCTTTATTGCTTTGCCATGAATTTCCAAAACGCTTCACAAGACTGCTCATATCTTATTCTTCACATTAATGAAGGAGTTCGTGCTCTAACATGGGGGGGTGGGGGGGGATTTGCCAGGGTTTATAAGCGGTGACTATTTGGCTAAGTACTAAAAAGGTAAATATGGGAGTAACAAAATAAATAAAACCAGAGTTATTTTTTTAGGAACGGATGAGATGGCATGAAATTATTGTTTCACATCTCTCAGTTTCACTTCGTTCACTTCTTCCCTTCACTTCGCCGCTGACATCTGAGGACAGATCTTTCGCCGATCTCCTAATTGCCGTCTGAATTCATAATAAGACAGCTCTGAAAAGCCAAACAAAAACTTTCGAAAACGCCCATGAGGCAGTCTGAAGACTCAAGCCAAAAGCAAACTCCCATTGGGCAAATGGATTTGGCTCATTTTGATCCGTGAAACAGCAGGATCTGGCGCATTTTCGATGCGAAATACGATCTGCGCACATGGTTTCAGGGCGCTATCTCCACTATTTTCTAGCCACCCCTGTTTTAGGGGGAAGTTGCCGAGTTTTTCTTATCACTGCAGTTATATCCGACTCAGTTTCGGTTTCTGTATCTGGCTCATTAAAAAAACGCCTATTTTCCCCTAAAAGAATTTACCACAGTTTGGTCGCTAGCTATGAACGATAATCGGAATTAGTCACGATCGCATTCAATCGCTGAGCGTTGTACGTCTTGTTGAAGTTGGGTAAATATCACTTTTTTATAATTCTGCAAAACTGGCACCGGTGCCATGTATGATGGTTCAGTTCCTTAAGAAAGGACGATAATCGCTTTTTCTTTTTGAATTCAGAAGGTCTCATCTGAATGCGCGAAACAACAAACTCACTCACTCACTCACTCACTCACTCACTCACTCACTCACTCACTCACTCACTCACTCACTCACTCACTCACTCACTCACTCACTCACTCACTCACTCACTCACTCACTCACTCACTCACTCACCCACCCACGCACCCACGCACCCACCCACCCAACCATTCACTCACTCACTCACCCACTCACTCACTCACTCACCCACTCACTCACTCACTCACTCACTCACTCACTCACTTAACGGGCTACTTGTTTGGGATTGCGTAATACGAATAAAAGACAGTGTGCAAATCCCTGATAATGTTGTGGATTGTTCTCCTACGCACGTTCGATAATGTTGCGCAATCTGCCAGTATACGGCGCCATGCGTATGGCGAAACGAGGCGTAGTAAGGGCAACGCCCGCCAGGTGTGGACTGCAAAGGAAGCTGCTGGTATGGCTTGAGAAGAGAGGGTAAGGGGCTGTAATGAGGTAGGAGGGTTCCGTTAGCGGTGCTGATGGCTTGACAGGAACAATACATGCCCAGGAGAAGTAAGAGAAGGAGGCGTGTGGTGGAGTTGTCACGGTGACCCTTCCCATGAGCCGATGTCAGCGAAGAGCGATCATCATACGGCTATGCGGCTTTAACCGTTCCGGTTAGAGATAACGGCAGAGTGCTCGTCGTGCGAAGGAGGCGCGAGATGAGTGGAGAAAGATGCGTGCATCAAGCTATCTTAAGCGCGGATCCTTTTTGCAGCACGTTGTTAGTCTTCCCATACCGCTTCCTGGGGCTTGAGGCCATGCAACAGAATTACATAAGAGAAGGCATGAGCTTTCTGTGCATCTATGCTTTAATGAAGGCACTCCAGGATCGGCGGGTGATTCCCGAAAATAAATACCTTGACCTTTACCCGAAGAGAGAGACACTCCGAAGACTGGTTCTTTTCGTATAGATGTGGCCTTCTCGATGTGTTAGCGATGTAGCAGGGGGCCACCGTCTGTTGAATAAATATTCGAGCTGATAAAACATCCGACATTTCTGCATGCATCTCACGGTTTGAAAGTGTTGAACAAAAAAAAAGATGGCTTTTCATTTTATTAATTATAACTGTCAAGAACGTAGCAAGCATTTTTAAAAACACTGCAAAAAAAAAAAAAAGAAGCTTCCGTTCATTCGATAAAAAAGCGACACGAGCAGCCCTGTGGAAAAGTGAACTACAGTGCCTGGAGCACCACCAAATATACCTCGGGACCATCACTTTCCCGCACAGTTAACTGGCCGTAAACCCCAGAAACGACAGGGAGGCGAAGACGTCGTCCCGCCAGATGCCTCACATTAATCACCTGCTTCCGTCTTTTTTTTAACAGTGAATCGCTCCAGCTCACTCCAGCTGGAAGCCTTTGGAAAGTGCAAGGTTGTTCCCCGCTTTGTACCGTGTGTACTCAGCCAAATAAAAAAAAATCACGCCATATCCACGGAATGAATGATGATAAGTGGGGAGAAGCTCGAGATGGGGAGATCATCGGTAACCGTAACTCTCCCGTGAAAGTTCGCCCATTACATCATTAAGAAAGACGAAAGACTGTGTGCGTACATTGTACAAATCAACTTTTATTTTGTTCTTTTATTTTGCTCTTGTTCGTTTGTTGTTGTTGTTGTAGGGTGCGTGAGGCTGCAAGCAAGCGCTCGTATCGGCAGGCAAACCCCGATGCAGTGAGAGCTCGCGAGGCGGCTGCAAAACGCATCAAGCGAGCTCAGCCCGAAGCTGCCGACGCGCGGTTTAAGCGCGACTTTCTAGACGAGATGCTTCGGCCTCTCTTTCGCGCACGGCGGGATCCTGTCGGCTAAAGAGGGGCTTTACAGTCGGCGAGCGCGCGCTGCCGCCGCCCTGCGCGCCCTCCGCTCCGGGTGACGTCATCATGACGTCACTCACACCAGCGCCACCTGCGAGTGAGTCATCGAATTAGGCGGTCACGTAGCGCCACCTGCGAGTGAGTCATCGAACTAGGCGGTCACGTAGCGCCACCTGCGAGTGAGTCATCGAACTAGGCGGTCACGTACCACGAGACACAAGGGATGGACAGACCCACGGCTTTAGGAGCTTCACCCCTAAAAACCCAAACCCAGAAAGAATTTCGCTGCGTGTGTTCCGCGTGACTCGACGCCCCCGGACGTCCTGACCGTAAGAACTCGGATAATTGAAATGAAGCGGCCAGTTAGTATCACGAGTGCTCGCTGATAAAGTGTCGAAATCGTAAGCAAACAGAAGAAGCATGCCTTTGGTCGTTCTGGAAATATAAGGTAAGGGACCGCACGTGTCTTCTGGGAAAGCTTTCAGGCCATCAGGAGGGAACGCATAATAGGCATGCCTCACACCGGCGTGGAAGGGCCGAAACCAAACAAAATTAATTTCAGGAAAAAGTTACGTGAACGCCTAAACACTTGTCATAATGCTATTGGGGTCGAATCTGGGGTAGCCAAAAGGAAGTTTGGTAAAAAAACTACAGCTTATTGACTGGGATGCATTCCGCGTGCTTAGGGCCGAAGAACGAGGTCCGCTAATCGTGGAGAATGGTACTTCTAAAGTCGACATAACCGACATTGAGAGCTGGGCACAACGACTTCGCGCAGGCGCTAAACGTGCCACTAGGTCTGTGCCGGAACAGCTCCAACAAGCCCACGCAAAGTTGCTACATATGTGGGAAGCTAAACGCAGCTTATACACACGACTCCAGAAGCAAAAACTTAACCAAAACATGTGACGACGACTAGCGGCCCTCAACCTTGACATCGAAACGTACACGCAACAACTAGCACTTCAAAATCGACATAGCACATGCGGTCGCATGGACTACTAAATAGGTCTTCCCAAAACGTGGAACATAATATGCTCTCTCATGGACTCCGAAAACAGTAAAATTGCCGAAGGACACAACCGCAGCATACTTCTTCACAACTATCAGTGAGCAAGCACGGAATTGCTCAAAGCCATTCAGGACAGGTACATTGGCGACTGCACCCGCGAGGGAATTCTTCCCTACGTGGGCAATGATAATGCTCTCCTTGACCAGCCCATCGCTGTAAGTGAAGTTACGGGTGCTATCTTGGCACCGCGCACTCGCTCTGCTCCTGGCCCGGGATGTGTTACAATTGCAATACTCAGAAACCTATATGACGAGTACGTTGAAGACCTAACATGATACATGAAGATGTGCTGGGAGACTGGGCGACTACCCGCTCAGTGGAAAACGGCCAAAGTCTTCATGATACCTAAACCAGGCAAGAAACTCCAGGTCGGAAACCTTAGATCCATTCCCCTCACTTCATGTATAAGGACAGCATTGAAACCACCACCAGTGGACTCTTTCCGCAATCCACGGTCGGGTTTTGTCCAAAGCTATTAACTCAGGACATCATGCTCCGCCTCAAGCCTGACGTCATCGGTGGGGAACGCTATTCCATTATAGATACCAGAGTCATATTAGGAGTAGATTTAACTAAGCCGTAAATAAAGTCAAGCTGGTTGATATCCAGAAGAAGGGGAAGGCCTTTAATCCGATTGAGGGGGAAATACGGAAATTCGGGGGTAAACTGTGGACTAGAGCAGCGAAGGCCAGGAGCAGTTGGAGCTCAATGAGAGAGGCCTTCGTCCTGCAGTGAACTTCAGTAGGTTGATGATGATTATGATTATGATGATGATGATGAGTTGGTATCGATGCATACCTCGAACTGGGCTAGCACGACGGGGACAAAGAAAGAAGGGCAAACACAAGCGCTGACGAACACAGCGCCTGTGTTCCAACACAGCACAGCGCCTGTGTTTGTCCTTTCTATGTCTCCGTCGTGGTAGCGCTGTTCGAGGTATGTAACTAAATGTTTGACAACGTAAAAAACTCAGCAATTCTTGACAACCGGGGCCGCCTTGGCCTTGGTAAACGAGTATACGACTACCTTAGTAACTTTCTTTGTGAACACACACCTGCTCTGGCCGTAGGGGGTTGCTCGCATGTGATCGGGTTTGGGAGTAGGGGGACTCCGCAGGGTTCAGTGCTATCACTGTTTCTCTTTAACGTAGCCACGATGGGGTTTTCCGAAATTCTAGAACGGATCGATGGCCTCCAACACAGCCTCTATGCCGACGATGCCACGCTTTGGGTTAGCGGAAACAGCGACGGGCACATTCAGGAAATTTTACAACAGGGCATTAAGCCGGTCGAGCGGTACATGGGTTCCTGGAGCCTGAGCTGCTCCTCGCAAAAATCAGAACTGCTGTTCTACAGGCCCACTACTAGGGGAAGACGTACAGTTACAAATCTCGGGAATAGAACGAAACTCATCCCCAGTGTCCAGTGTACGGGTTCTGGGTCTCCCAATACAAGACATTAGACATAACTCAGACACCATCCTCACGCTAGAAAAAAGCGTGTATCAGACTGCCTGTCTCACATCACCAATCGCTAACCGACATCATGGTATGAAGGAGCGTAATCTCGTGATATTAGTTGAAGCCTTCGTCCTTTGTAGGATAACGTACGTCGCCCCTTTCCTACACCTCAAAAAGGAAGAACTCAAAATTGACGCCCAAATTACACGGGCCTGCAAGCAGGCTCCAACCATTACCGATCGCTGCTCCGACCGAACGTTTCGACGCCATCGGGCTTCACAACACCCTCAGTGAACTAAAAGAGGCCCAACGGCTATCTCAACGAGAGCGACTTAGCTACAGCCAGACTGGTCGTCATATTCTCGGCTCCATGTGGATCAGCCACCCACGAACAAGCACACACAAGGTACCCTTGGCTCTTGAAGTGCGCGAACACCTTCACATCCCACCCATCCCTAAAAACATGCACCCGGTCAACAACGTGGAGCGCTAACAGGAGAGGCCGAAAGCCCTGCACAAACGATTCGGAAATCCGGAGGACGTGGTTTACGTGGACGCGGCTGATCACCCGGGTCGCGATGCTATGACCCTGGCGATAGTCAGTCGACCGGGCAATTCCATCAGCTTGCTCCAGGTCGGCCCGCACGAGTAAACCGGAGGTGGGCGAAGATACGGCCATTGCCTTGGTAATGCCGGCCTCAGCAAAAATCGAATGAGCGACTCAAAGTCTGCTATTATAAACTACCCAAGGGGCGCATCTCCCCAGAGGCATCTGCAATTCTCAGGACTAGACGTCACAATATTCAATGGTCGGGCAACTATATCTAATATGGGCACCTGCACACTCCAACTTGGCCGGATGCCACTCCAGGATATTCTAACCGAGCTAGTGACGATCACAGCCCTCATTCGCTTCGCTTTTCGGGCATGGATCGGCTCGTGTCCTATAGAGATATCATTCATCACTAAAAGCTAGAGCGGGCCCGCTCCCCCCCCCCTTTCCACCCCAAGCGCATCCAGCATTCAGTAAATGTCAATCCGTGGCTTGGAGACTGCTGCAAACAAACTCGTATCCCAACCAGGTTGGGTACAGTCACTGCTACACCGGAAAATATTCTGACAAGGGCCACCGGTGTAAGGACAGGGCAGACCTAGCCAACATGCTGTAGGCCTGACCACAGGCGACAACTTTAGGTCGCTACATCACTAGTGTACACCAATGGGAGGCTGTATCGCTCACCTCCGACCTAGCGGATCGAGTCTGGGCCATTTAGCTGGCCGAAGACGTTGCCAGAGCCCGACGGTTCTTGGCCGACGTCTAGGATTACTTCCACAATAAAGTTAGTTCTCGGTCTCTCTCCTCATAATGCAGCGAATAAGAAATCATTAGTGTCCAATTTCCAAATGGATATTAAGTTGCTGTTGGCGCTGCCTTATTCCTTCGGCGTAGAGGAACTCAAGCGGCCCCAAAGAGTGAACTGGGTCACTGGTGACTGCTACTTCACCGGGTGAAGCACAGGTGTCAAGGCGAAGCTCAGCGCACCTCGTGTTGATCATCGCCATCATCAACATCATCGCTACCACCGCCATCATCATCATCATCATCATCATCATCATCATCCATCTTTCTTTGGGTCTTGTTCTTTTTGTTACCGTGACCGAGGGTCTTGGCCCGTCCCCCTTGTTAGGCCGATATCCAGGATTAACGTTATGTAAGCATAACATGGGGCCTAGAGTACCGATTGACGACGTGAGAATTCCAACCGCAACGTTTGGCCTGCCTTCAGTCCGGCACATACCCCCGTACACATCGGCTTCTATTAGACACTGATAGCAGGCCACTTGTTGGCACAGAGCCTTACGGTAGCGGTTTCAGTGGACGCCGTATGATTGTGCTAGAGTTGCGAGGAAATGTTACGCTACAGGAACCCAGACCTTGACGAACACTGCAAGATCTGCAGGGAAATAGAGCCGCTTGGGAAATAGAGCCGCACACACGTTATATAGAAGGCCGTGTCAAGAGTGTCGTCCGACGATATTATAAGCATTCTACTATATCAACGTCCACCGGCGTATTATAACAAAATTGCCGCGTCTGGCATTACATCACTCCAGATAACGTAAAGCTAGACAACCTAACCTAAACATAACATAACTTGGCCTAACGCACACAAAAAAATCATTTAAAACACCAAAACTAACCGAAGCCATAAAAATTATACTTCAATTTAGAGATAAGGGAGAGCGCAATGGCTATCTGTTCAGCTTCAGATAACTCTCCGCCAACTTCAAACCCGGACCTTCCCTCACAATACACTATGGCATTTGATCTTCACCACCTCTCACTCACCGCAGTGCAAGTTTTGCCCTGAAAGAGATACCCTTTACCACATCGTATGGGAATGCTCCCACACACCCGACCTCCCTCCCAATCCCCACCCCTCCCCTTCACAGTGGGCGGCGCAGTTGTCCAGCTCTGAACCCGGCTCCCAGCTTAACCTGGTGAGACGGGCCCGGATGGCCAGCCAGAGCCAGGGACTCCTGGTCTAAGTAGTTCCCCCACTGGTCTGCCTCCACACACGGAGTCAGATTTGGATTCAATAAAAGTTTATTCCTTCTCCTTCCTTCAATTTAGAGATAAAAAAACCGAGGCCGAGCCGGTATCGAACCTCCGTCCGTGGCATTACGAAGCTAAGACGGATCCTCTGCACTAAAACTACAGACTCTTCGGCCTTGGATTGCCTGGTCTTATATATTCTAATGTCGTCGGATGGCACTCTAGCCATGCCTGCAGCGATCAGCTAGAGTGCCGTCGGACGGCCCTCTAGACGCTGCGCATATAGAATTGTCCGGGTCAATGCGCATTGTTGTGCTCAGGATTGATTGCGCAACACATTCTTGGTCGCATGATCACAAAGATACGCCAATCGTACGCTTCTACACTAGCGCCAAAACAAAAGCAAGTGTCCAAGCACAAAGCGCTCATTGTCGACGCCTATAGGCCTTATAAGTTAAATTATTCGCAGGTTCAGGTGGACCCTTACTCCTTTATGGACTTGGAGGCTTTCTCTATTAATGCATGTGGTTTATTGCTTCCTTGAGCGGAGGTACAAGTACTGCCGTATGCCGATTATATTGGCTCGTTTTATGTTGATAAGCGCTTTTTTGAGGAGACACCGTAGACATCGTTGAAGTTGGCGGTTTCTTTCTCCAGAATAACCGGAGCTCAACTCAACATTAAAAGGTGTTCTGCGGTGTGGTTTGGTCACGCTGAGCTATGGCAATTTATTACGAGTGATTTCTTTGTGATTTACCTCCGGGAAGGTAGCTTTGTGTGTAGTTGTTTTGAGCTCAGCTAAGAAGACTGAAGTAGGGCTTCTTCAAACCTGCGGTGCAAGGCCATTGCATGGAGTTCACCATTTTCTCATATTCTCGGCAGCTAAGATGTGATACGTTAGGAAGGCAGTTTCATGTGCGCGTAGCAATATTCAAAGGTTCTGCGGAGTCTCCGCGATCTTCATTTGTCATTGAAACTGGAAACCCAAGCCCATAGGGAGAGATAACCTAGCCTTTTTCCTTCCAGTAGTTGGCCCCTATCAAAGCATATCTACGTTATTCAGGTGCACTCTCTCCATTCTTTTTCTTTCATGATTACACCGACCCCTTATTACACTCCTTCATGCAGCCTTCATCGACCCAAGGGCTTCCATCAAGAGTATTTTATACAATAAATCCCTCTCCACTCCTATCAAGCCCATCCAAAAAGGAGGTGATTGCGAGTTCCAAGTTTTTGTCCGCGAATTTCTCCATAGGTAATTTAGCGACTGTCGGGAGAAAAATGCTTCATCTTGATATCATTCCTTATTGTTTTTCATATTCCCCCATACCGGACTACGTAGATCAATTTCAACAGACGATAAGAAGAACGGCGAGTTGGGCGTGTTAATATAGGTTCATGATGGGTACAGCGCAAACAAAAATTGGACAAGAAAGGAGACAGGACGGTGCGCTGCTTGCAAGGGAAAAGTTTAATCGTGGACAGGCGTACATACATACGTACACTCAAAGCCACCGTCATCACATCATGTACATTACAATCTACCACCCGGCAAAATCGCGGGGAAACAACAAACAAAACGCCGCATATAATCACACGACACGTGTACAAACCTAGAATAACGACACTGCACACTCCATCAACCTTTTTCCAAAAAAGCTAACTGAGCGTCTGATAGCATGACAGACGACAAATGTATTTTCTTCTTTCGTGATGTGAAAAGCTTCAATTTACTCTCTTGTGGCCCGCTTTCTGTGTTTTTGAAGAACGATTGTGTGTGGCAACTCAGGACGGCACGTGCACCCTTGTCGTTGTGGAGTTTTGTTTGCGGTGTACCCATCATGCAACAGACGAGCTATCCGGCGTTGAGTTAGGCCTATGTGCAATACTTCTGCAGATATTAAAACTTTCCTTTTTTATATATTCCGAAAATGGTGAGTGCAGGATCTTGGTATTTTTTGTGGAATCTTTAGATCGTCGGCTATGTGGAAACCCCGGAACTATATATCATGCCTTCATACACTGCCGAAGTGCCGCGTTTTTCTGGGATATATCCTACAGATAACACTTAAAAAGACATTTGCCCTCAGTCTTATGTGATACTTGGTTGTGTGTGCCTACAGTGAGCTTTTTAGACTCTGCTACGCTACGTCTTTCAAGGTCATTTATCGCGAATGACCTTCGGCCGCCGGCGCACAAGCTGCCTTTTCTTTTCTTATCGCTTGCCTCGCTCGGAGTATCGCCAGTGCGGTACCACGTGAGTGAACGAGGGTTTAACGGCTGCTTCGCCAACGCTTGGTCCGTCAGCATCGTCAACATTGGCGCTTCGGCTGGGCTGTTTGTGCGTGGCCTTGAGCGCACGCTTAAAGATGAATTCAATCATCCAGTAGGAATAGCTAAACGGCAGGTTGCGCTATCTCAAGCGAAGCCAACTTTCACGGAACACTTGGTGCATAGTCTTTGCATTCGCTCGTGTGAACTAGGCTTAGAAATGTTAGAACTTAGCCGTTTTTATTTCGTTCCGCATGTAAAGCTGCGGAGATCTCGTGCAGCAGATCGTCACGCTGACGTTGACGCGCGTCCCACAGAGCCGTACTTACGCGAGGCGTCGTGACTGCCAGGAAGGGTGAATATTCGGCGATGTTTCTTCTTCCCTCTCTTCTTCCATGACTGGTTTGCTCCCTTTGAAAAACTTCTCGCCGTGCGGGATTGTAGCGCGTAGCTTTAAGAGCCCCGCGTCACGAAAAGTAGGCGTTGTTATCAGCGTTGGCCGTAAGCGGAAAATCCCGTAGCGCCATCTTGCGGTGGCCACTGAAACCCGTCGACACTGCAGAGAAAATTGAAAAAAAAAAATACGGGGAATGCATACAGCTTTCCAAGAATGTGAAGGCGAATGGCTATGTGGGTCTTCTTTTGACCTGCTGTTTAACGTTATGTAGTGACGGTTACAAGGGCCCTGAAGCAGCCCGACGGGAGACGGTAGCCCGCTGAGTTGATGAGCATGAAATACGGTTTATTCCGCGAGGCCGTCCACACACCCTCAGCCGTTGCCACCTTGAGGTAGGTAGCTAAGACACTCATATCGGGAAATTATATATACTACCCACTTACTCCATTGAGAAGGAAAAGAACAGTTTTACTTGCTGAAAACACATTTACATAACTAAGTATATAGAAGGAGGTCCCAGAGCACGAGTCTAGAGGGGGACCTCCTATTACAGATAGAACATAAATATACTCAATGAAGCAGCAGAAACAGCAGTGAAGAAGAAAAGACAAGAGTATTCTATCGTTCGGGGCATCCGAAACGGGGTTCTGCCGCCGGGATGTATGCTCTGCCCTCCTGCGCTACATTGAAAATTCAAAACGATTCTCTTTATGATTGCGATTGGTCACCCTCGCTTTGATTTTTCAGGATTTTTTTTTCGTTTTTTCTCAAAAATTTTTCCAACCGGTCTAAATTATCTTTCCTAAACGTCTCGTGATTAGATAAGAATTCCATTCATTTTAACCATCCTCTGTTGATTGGCCGATCCCCTGATTAGGTATGTGCCATACCTAAAGGCGCAACAACAACAACAACCTCACCACAAAAAAGCATTTCGGAGCCCAGGTCACAAGCAAAACATGTTCCCTAAGGCAGGCGAGGAAACCAAAAACACCTGAGAAAACTGGGCACTGAACAACGACCCAGCTACGTCAACAAATTGCGCACACCTGCAAGTCCCGAGAATCGCATGGAAGTTACCGACGAACCGCACTTGCGTAAGCACACCACGTATCACCACCTCCCTCCCTTCTTTCTTCTTTGATGATGGGGTTGGTGGTAGTGGAAGTTGCTCTTCCGTTTTCTAGTTTTTCGTGTCTCCGGTGCTACCATCTCTTGCGCGTCGTCCACGTTTCGGTTGAAGACCTGTTACTTGCGAATTGTCTTCATGTAGTTCCGTCACCCGCACAGCCGAGTTCACCGTTTCATCTCAGCATGTCTCTCACTTTTCTTCCATAACACCTCCTTCGTCGAGCATTTTTTCATGTGAGGCAGCAACCTGTGATGTGACACCTTTTGTGCATTTTTAGTTCTTTCATATGCTGTATCACCTGTCAGTGGCTCAGATTGTGGATGCATGATCCCGTGCTAGTCCGGTTTAGGCACATTACCGCTGCTTTTGGTTGTAGCTACGTCCTCCTTTTGATATGGTGCTTCGTTTTTGGGTAGCTGTCCGACTTCAGAAAAGAACTACGGGTCTGGCAGTTCTGTAGTGGATAGCCTGCGAGTAACTAGCGAGCATAGGTGGAATTGCTTACAGGAAGGGATGCACCTGTTTTTGCTACAAAAATACGCTTATCCACCGAGCTCTGAAGCATCCAGTCACTGGCGTGGCGCTTCCTGAAATCTACTTAAAAATTCGTTGGGGGAGGCTCGAAGTACTGTGCGTCTAGCAAAATGCCGCTGGAATATTGTTCCGGATATTATCGAGGCGGTGGATCCTGCGCATAATCGAAGGGAACACATAATTCCATTTTTCCTTTACGTCCGCATAAAATCCCGCGCGTGGGTGTCGCTGACTGTAGGTAGAGTGACTGTGATCGACGATGTCTCTATTGTCGTCGTCCTCGGGTTCGACGTGAAAGGAACGGTGGATTTGAATACAACCTCCGTGGCTGAACGGCAGGGCGGGTGGCAAGCCTTCCCGAAATAGCCGCATTTGCCACAGCTGAAGCATGTTTTTCCTGTTGGACAACGCCAAGATGGATGCCACCTCCTGCCTTACCAACCGCAAAGTGTCGTCAATGCACCTCCGTGGGTGAATTGTATACATCTATTAGGCTTTGAGTAGGTGGCACTAGCTTGATATTATTTCTTTCTTCCAGGTAGGTACCTGCGCAAAGATGTTTTGAGAGATGCTGCTTTTTAGTTCATATATTTGTCGGAGCTTTAGAACTGCGTGCTCGACTCGCATTTCGGAGTCCCCGGGTTTGATTCCAGTGCCGGTGCGAATTTGTCCAGTTTTCTTTACGGTTTAGTTGGATTGTTTACAGGCACTACCCTGTGGAATATGACGTCAATTCCAGTACTTTTTGACCTGAATGGCTCTGGTCTGTGCGATTGGGTACGTACTGGGATGCTAGCGGTGTGCCCTTTATTTTTGTGTCATCCAAGTTCAAGCTGCTTCCCATCCTAATTCTTTTACCTGCTTTTTGTTCGCGCCGTAGTTCATTTTGCTTATCATTCCTTGGTCGCGACGCCTGATTTTCGAACCGCCAGGTCCAATAATGGGTTCGCATTTGTAAATCGAAATGGGCGTGAAGGGGAACGCGTTAAGCGTGACGCGGGTTTTCTGTGCGCAGGCAAACCTCGACCAGCGGTGACGTGGTGGAAGGACTACGCCCAACTGGACGAGTCGTACTTCTTCTCTCCGGACGGCTCGCTGGTAAAAAACAAGCTCGAGGTGGCCGCCATCACGCGCAACGACCTGCTGGCGACGTTCACCTGTCAGGCTGCGAACAACAACATCACCATTCCTGCGTCGGTCTCCATCACGCTAGACCTCAATCGTAAGCGCCAATTACCCCGATATTTTTGCGGTGAGGGTTGCCGGCCACTCAGCTTTAAGGGTGGGCTTTGGAGGTGACGGTGTGGGCATTCGTAAGCTGTTATGATCACCTCTGCGGCCAAAGTGGAAACTTAGGCTGGCATGGGCCTGAGGGCAGTTAAGGGCACTCGAAGACGAGAAAACACGCTACCAGCATCGACGGTTAACAAGACTGTAATGTAGAAACGTGAAATTTCGTTGGCGTCCCAGCAAGAATCACAGTGATACAATATCTGCTTGCGAAACTCGTTGGGCTCCAGGTAGATTTTCTTTTTTTGACTAATATGTAAAATTTTCTCGAGAATCTGGACATTTTGCGTCTTTGAAGACAAAAAAACAAATGACAAGAGGGAAGACGGCGCAAAACAGGACGATGCACCAGCTAGTTTATTTATATTTGCTCACTGTCTGCCTGCGTGGTTCGTGCATCATCCAACTTATAGGTGCGTTTTTATTCTTCATAAGTATTTTGCATCTGAAGCATTACCCCAGCCTTCTGCTCGAAACTCTCCGCAGCTGCGAACGCAATATGGCCCCGTGGTGTTTTCATGCAGATTGCTTCGCATAGACTCCGACGATATTCGGCTTCCTTGCGTGCGTCGTACATTCAGCCTAGAGCCCAGGTTCACGAAATATGGTGCTGGATAGAACTTCAGCGCATACCCCCATCGCGACTCGGCTACCGTTCAGCTCATTGCCTACGTGCGTCTGATACAAAGCGATGTAGTGCGAAGCATCCTCCCTCCTTCCCTCGTTTTGCCTCTCCCTATATGTCTCTATTTCATTCGTTAATTCATTATTCCGTGGGTTCGTTCAGCCCGCCTATATTGGTTGCTGACGAGCGCACTTTTGCAACCAACGTGAAAGCATGGGTTAGCGTCGCGGCCCCGCCCACGATATTCCCTTCAATGCAGCAAATTTGGTCGCAGATAGGACAGAAGGAATTTGGGCTTAATTTTGCCCTACAATTTTTTAGCGATTTCCTCGTGAACCGCAGCCGCGGCTGAGTGATCCCGCGCCCCAGCTTCGATTGAAATTTGCCAGGTGGATGGGGAGAAGAGGCAGGAGCGTTCAATCTAGATCACGTTTCAAGTATTTTTGTTCGTTATCACCCCTTGTCATCGAGCCGAGAAATAGCTGGCGTTTTCTTCTGTTTTTTTTTCTGTTCTGACGGAAAAGAAATAGCTCTCGTTAAATCCTTGCCTTCCTCCCCTGAATGAACAGCATTTTTCCGACTTGTCTGTCCAGTTTAGATTGAAGTTTTGTTTTACTTAGCCTAGGTTGAACATCAGTAATGATGATTTTCTGTTCCTGATGAAATTCAGCGCGAAGTCAATTAGGACATGCCAAGCAAGTGAAAGTTGGAAAGATAAGGAAAGAGAAGGCGATATAATTGACAACCGAACAGAGCGGGCGAGCGGTGCGCGATAAATCGAAATGGCACTCAACCTGCTAATGAGGCTTGCCCTCATTACACCCATCATTAGCCGCGCGAAAGCAAATGCGCCGAGGTCGTTTGCACAGGTAATCGCGGGGATGGAAAAATACACCGGCGCTTCCGCTGCGAGAATAGGGCTGCCAAAACGCGGCCACATTCCTTTCGGCGGGATTTTCACTTATTTTGCGGTGCGAAGAACAGTCGGCTTGCCCAGAAAAAAAAAAGGGGAGAAGGAGGTGGGGGTAAGAACGTTCCCAGTTTTGCCTTAACGAGCACTCTGGGGCGAAAAAAGAAAATCACGAAGTCTTTAGGCGAATTTCAAGTCATTCATACGGGATCATTTGTGCTAGCGCACCAAGGGCATTAACATTTTTTTTTTTTTTTCAGAGAAAACAGATCCATTTTTATGCACACACCCGTTTAGTGACGGTTTGCCTACATACTTGCCATTTTTACGCCCTCGTATACTTAGGGCAAACCATAGAATACAGTCATGCGCAGGAAGATAGAAATGTTTTTCGCCGTGGTATACATGGCAATAAATTAGAGGAGGCTGCAGTTAATGGTTGGCGTCCTACTGACCGGAAGCATAAGCATTACGAGCGCCCATCGCAAATGTTGCAGCTACTACAGCATCATGGCCATGATGACAGCGCAGCTGTAACGCGTACTGAAAGGAAGAGAACTAGACACACACGAGCGCTGGGACCAACAGTTTATGGAAACAAATAAACACACGTATATATGCGCAGTAGCCACACTATACGGATTGTTTATCAGCGGCGCATGCGTATTAAGTTTAATTTCTTCTTAGACAGTGCTACCGACGGTAAGCTGACACAGGCCAGTCCCAACCTGTTAATCAGAATTTTTTTAACCACAACTGCTTTATCGAAGAAAGGCACACATCCGCACGTGGAGCAGTACTGGACTAGAAAGCCATCGCGCACGTTTCTTTCGAGTGCGCTATTGACTTTGTTGGCATGTTCCATTCGGTATGTTCAATGTTCAATGTAAATGTTCGGTATGTTCAATGTTAACTTTTCTGCAGCGAAGTAGAATTTTATAGACAACCCCTTCTACGCATTCAACATAGGCCGTCCTGCGCTTAGTGTCGCAGCTTTTTCCCGGAATGACCTCTGGGTCGCTCAATCGGCACAACTTCAAAAACTTGTTCGGAGCAAAAAACACAACTCTCACGTATGAGCGTTCAGCCACTTCCTACGTTGGGCCAACTTCCTACGCATGCGCCGCGGATAAACAATCAGTATAGTGCGGCTACTGCGCATATATCTGTGGAGGGTATTTGTTTCAATAAACTGTTGGTCCCAGCGCTCGTGTGTGTTTTGTTCTCTTCCTTTCTGTCCGTGTGCCAGCTGCGATGTCATCCGCTAATCATGCTCAACCAACAAGCCCAAATAGCCACTTCAATGCATTCCATTCCTACAGACTCGTAGCGTTGGTTGTGAGGTGTTAGTTTATTTCCTTCCTGTTGGTAAAGTATGTGGCCAACCGTTTTATTTAAAGGGACCGATTTCTGAAAGTGCACTTGGGTTTTACGTTTCCTTTGTCATTGACATTTAAGCCCTGTGGAACGCGCCAGTAAAGAAAAAAAATGTGACCCAAGATGGAACGAAACCGACGGTTAAATTAATCGCCGCTGTTCGGAGCCTTGCGCAGCCGCTGAGAACCGCAGTCCTATAAAGTGTACGACGGGCAATCGCTTGAAGCCGATACAAATAGCGCCGCAGCAACCCGACCGTTAGTCAACTTATTTGAGCAACAACCGGGGCTCCGACGTGTATACCCAGCGGCTCGCAACGACAAGATATAGGACTGGTTCGACTAAAACGAACGCAATGCGCGATGCGCAATTCGGGGCCGCAGGGTTTACGTACAGCCCTATCTTTAGGACGTGACAAGACGCTTGCGGTACGGCCATGCCTCACGTTCCTCCAATGCCGCCAACGTTTCGACCGGGCCTTCACCCATCTTTCTCCTCTATTTCTCCCCCTCCCCATCCCTCCTGTATCCATCTATATCGTTATTGCTCTTTATTTTGCCGCGCAGTACTTGACAGCACGTGTGTTCTCGGTCAACACACGAGGAGGCACTTGGGCGCCCGGCGTAACGGGGAAGTAATTGAGCACCGTTTCTGTAACGAGGGATGTGCTAAGCAGCGCTGCTGTCATGTGCAGTGCGAGGGACACGGGAACTACGAGAACATAAATGAAAAGCGAGAGAGCGAGAGGCAGCGCCAAAGAGGCCAAGTTCCAGGAACCGCGGCGTTAAATACGGGCCGGGACCCAAAAACCAAACAACGGCCCGAGCGTGCTCGGCGTATCGAGAATCGCGCTGACGTGTCCGGACTGGACAACGCCGCTGCGTGCGCGCGTCCGACATTTGTCTCTTCTTCTTCTTTGGTTCGCTCTTCCTTAAGCGCGAGGCGGCTCCCCGATGCTTCCAAGACACCGCTTTGTTCTTCTCTCGGCGCAAGATGAAAGAAAGTCCCGTTGCACTGGGGCCCAAGCATGGGGCTTCATATTTTCCCTGCATTTACTTTATGAAGACAAAGTTGGACCGAGGAAGCTTAAAACAGTTGCCATGCGGCCATAAGCGGGCAATTTTTAATGCTTCTGGGCGCATTATACAAAGCCAGAATGACTCAGAGACGCACCCAGAATCATTCACAGATGCCCGCCTACGGGAACGTCCCTCACTTATTATGCTTTTTATAACACAACAAAAAAAGAAAAACTAGGCCCACCCTCTCCCTATTCCCTTCCCCCGCAGCCGGTGTATGAGTTACTAGACACAAAGCCAGCGATGATTTGAACCTTGTGACCTCTTGGGATACGAGTATTCCAGACAGCGAACGAGTTTTTCTGACATATCTGGTAAAAAAGAAAAAAAAAACAAAGGAGGAAACATTACCAACAAAACAGCCCACGCCACCACTCCGACCCCTCGCGATTGATTGATTGTAGGGTTTAACACAACGACGCAACGCAGGCGATGGGGCGCGCCGTAGTGGAGGGCTCCGGGTTAATTTTGACCACCGGGGGATCTTTACCGTGCGCCGAAATCTAGTACACACGGGCGTTGTGGCTTTTGGCCTCCATCAGAAAAGCGGCCGGCGCGGCCGGGAACCGAACCCTCGTCCTCGTGCCCAACCCCTCGTGCCCTTTGTCTATGTTAACCACACTTCGCACCCAAGCGCCACTGCTCACGTTGAAGGTGACTATCACCGTAAAGGTTGAAGCATGAACATACTTGCGGAGGGAGCATGCGTTGTTTAGTTGCTCCTTGATGACTGCAACGCAGTGCGGCAGACGCGAAGTCGCGCTGGTAGCCCGTTGCGTGCCCTCCTTGCCGCGAGCCGAGAGGGTTCTGGACGAGCAGGGTTCGTTTGGCGCTGAGTCGCCCGTGTTGGGCCTCCTCGCAGTGAAGCCGCTGGACGTGACGATCCAGCCCCCCGAGCGGCCGCTATCGGCCAACAAGGAGGTGGAGCTGGTGTGCTCGTCCAGCGGCTCGCGTCCTCCGGCCACGCTCACCTGGTGGAAGGGCGGCCAGCAGATCCGGCCCACGCGCGACATCGAGGAGGGCGGCAACGCCGGCGGAGGCCTCAGCGCCAGCTCCTCGGTGCTCCTGTTCACGCCCACGGTGGACGACAACAACCGCATACTCTCGTGCCGCGCCGAGAACAAGGCCATTCCGGGGAGCGCCCTGGAAGAAGGCTGGAAGCTCGAGGTCTACTGTGAGTATTCGCTGACCACGCTTTCCTTTCTTTCTTTTTTTACATTTTGTATGTATATTATTTATATTTTACATTTTCTGTATATTTCTTCTCGAACTCTCTTTTTTAATCTGTGGAGACTTTTCTAGCATGGAGAACTGTGGAACGGTGATGGCATGGAGACGTTCTTAGGTGAAATTAGGGGGACCGGCCTTATATGCGCGCTGGACACGGAGCTATATGCACGAAATAAATGCACACGAGCCACCCCGCACGTACAGTCATGGGCAACTGAAATGCAAACACGAAAATATGAAGCAGAACGCGCAGAATTGAAAAATACTGTTAGTTGAGACCCAATAATGGGGCGCTATTGGTATTGGTATTGGTTACGGTAATTAAGCTACGCGTCAATTAAACTTGGATGAAAATAAATCCTGCTATTTGTGTGTGCTGGTTCATATTTCTCTATTCGCGTTTCAGTTGTCCATGACTGTACATATGTATGTGTGTGTGAAAGATAGTGCGGGCGTGTGTACGTGTGCGTGCGCATGTGTATGTTTGAGTAGAGAGAGAGAGAGAGAGAGAGAGAGAGAGAGAGAGAGAGAGAGAGAGAGAGAGAGAGAGACGTACTACATGGAGGCTAAACCGAACTTTTAACACCGAATGAGCAAAAGATATGAGCAAAAGACATGAGCAAGTTTCATTCCTCTTGAGCATGGGGGTCGACACTAAAAAAGCACATACATGATTTCTGCTGGAGATTCGCAAGAAAGTTGACTTTACCGCGAGGCGTTCTTGCAGAATAAAAATGCGCGGAACCCTAGCATGTGTCCGTCACAAACTCGGACCGTTTCATCGTGTAAGTTAAGTAGCATCAATGAAATAAATGCTTCGATCTACGCATTCAAAGTGTGCGCTGCGCTCGAGCCTAAGTCCTGCGCTCCTTTTGAGACGAAAATAAACATCCAGGTGCGTTTTATTGGCGGTGAGATGTTTGAGTGGCGCCCCCTGGGTCTGACGTCGGCTTAGGGACTCGTTCCGCTGTCGTGTGCTACACTCTGCTTGTGAGGGGCAGCAGCGCCTGTGCTAGAAATCGCCCGTTTTGATGCTTTCGTGCATCAAAAGGCGTATTTCTAGCAATTCAGGTATTTTTGCCAGCTTCTGACACGTGAATAATTTCAAGCTGTATCCCCCACAAGTTTGCAACACACGAGGAGAGAGAGAACAACTTTCTTCAGAGCATCGGTCACAAGATCGTGTGTACGCAAGGTTCAGCTCTCAGAGCTCCTCGATAAGTATTCAAAATGAGCAGGCTTCCATTCAGTATTTTTGGGATGCTCTTATAAAGACTGAACAGTCTAATGCTACGTGCCAAGCAGAGGGCTCCTACACGCGCATTGCATAGCAGGAAATAAAGCGGCTGTATTCTATTTCTTTCGTTGTTGACTTGTACCAGGTTGATGTTTTTTTTTTTTTTTACTGTGCCCAACGCATTAATTGTTCCGCACCGTCACAAACATCGTATTAGTAAGTTTTGGGATGTTTGGGAGGATCACAAAGATCGTGTGTATATTTTCTTCAGGTTGTATGGCATACGTTCCCTTCTTCACAAATTCGCTTTCGTTACGGCTGCGTGCAAGAAGATGCATATTCTCAGTGTACGTTGTTTATTCACATGCAAATAGAATGAGAAGGTTTGTGCTACGCCACCGCGATCGCGCTCCAGACAACGTACGTTGTCCAGAGTACTCGAAGGCGGCTTTTTTGCTTCGAATTTCTACCGTAACCATCGTTATCATAACGCGATCTCTCAACCGAAACAATTAAGACATGATTACGGTGTTGAAGGTGTAATATACTAGCTAAAGAACGCAATAAATAGTATGTGTTCATATATTACAAGAATCGAAACCGATGAATATCTCCAAAAATCTCTTTATTGCTTGCTACCCCTTCCAGGCGTAAAGAACAAACCCTAGTCTACTCCGGATGGCGTTCTATGAATCGAAGAAAATTACTCCTACTCTCTTGTCCTTGACTGAGGACCCGGCCCACTAATCAGTTCGATTTTACTGTTAAATAAAGTTTCTCCTTCTCCTGCTCTTCCTCCTCCTCTTGAGATCAGTTTTCCTATGACGCATATCTGAATATTGGGGAGATAAGGCTGTGGGAAATCTACCAAATTTCCTTCCAGGTATGAACAAACATAGTATTACTGTACCTTTACCGTAGACGTTACTCGTTTTGCTCAATAAACCTCCATACTGGTTAGAAGACTGGTATAAAACCAGCATGCGCCTATACACACAGTGGGTTATTTGTAACTGAACCTACATGTTTTGCGGCCCATAGTGCATGTCGCAATACTTTCATGCTATTACAATGTAAAGTGATGTGATAATACTTTCGATCGTTCGGCGAGGTTGCAAAAACTGATTTTCCTTTCATATGACTACCGGGAATCGTATGCCAAATCCGACAGCCCCGAAAGCCTGGTATTTGTTTTGGTTTTCCATTTTCGCTCTTGTCGGTTATTAGCAGCTGGCGACTCCCTTTGTTCTAAACATTGCTAAACACTGAAGCTGACGCTTACTCCGACTCTTGGCGCTCCGCACAGGGCCGGCTTCTCAAAAACGGGGGCGGCGCCGGCAATGTTTCTTCCGGAGCGGTATCAAAAACTATACTTTAAATAACACATTCAGCTGGTGTATGCGATTTAAAGTGTTTTATTATGATAAAAAATTACCCACACACACAAAATCTGGTGCGGAGAAGCATCAGACGTCATCCGAGCGCAAAGAAACAGCAGGGAGAGCGAGCCCGAGTGAAGCAGACGACAACTGCGAGAGTCGTCACGGAGGCGCGCTTCGCAGCGCCGCCCGTGGTCGCGCTCACCACCAATAGCGTCGCAGTCACCATCGAAACCATAAGTCCTTTGAAACGTGAGGTTCGTTTTTTTACGGCGTTCGTTTTTGAACGCCTCGCGCGATGGAAAATTTGGTGCTACAAAGTCTTGTGTAGCCTCGTGAGTTTACGTTGACGGACAACAAAAGTGCATGGCACCGTAGCCACATAAGCTTTGTTTAAAAAAATAAATGTCATTAGTCCACGTACTTCTTCCGCCTCGGGCCCAATAAGTAAGTGAACGGTAAATTATAAGGTAAAATACAGTGGGAACTGCGATTGATTGGCCCGTGAAAAACGTCTCTACTTCTCGTGCGGGGTGTATAAATGCTTGTTTTAGGCCCCATAACCGTTTTATTTTCTTCTTCCGGAACCTTTTTTCTTCTTCCAAGACACTCTTCGGCATTTGTAGGCCTGGTTCTTCCTGCAAAGACCTACATAGCTGGTTGCATGGACCGCTTCAACAAAACTTGTGAACTTCATGCACGAAGCCTATGTACTCCAAAATCTGTGAACACGATTCTCTATTCTGGGACCGGGGAAACTATCATATTTAATATGGCGTCACCCGGGGATCAGTCTCGGTGGTCTCCAGGCTACAACAGTGGTCTTTTCCTGCATGGGTATAGTATGAGGAGTGTGCGGAAAACCCCAAGATGTCCGTAGTTGATAAGCGGGGAGTGATGCATACTGTGATGGCGCTGCGATTGCAGAACTAATTACGGTCTCTCGTGTCTTTGCAGTTTTATTCACGCGGTGGTCGGAAAGTCTGAGTTCAGTAACACTGAAACGCGGGCTAGTTGATGACAATTCATGACTGTAACTTGAGCGCACAAAAAAACGAGGACTGAACGAAAAAGAGTGGTCTTCGTGTCGTTTTCGTTCAGTCCTCGTTCTTTGTGCGCTCAAGTTACAGTCATGTTTGATTTCAAACGAACGAGATTCTTTTGCGTTGCCTTAACACAAAACCAGCAAAATGCCAGCCGTTGGTTCTGTTTGACCGGTAGTAGTTACGTTTTATCGATTTCCATTAATCTAGGTTTTACTTGCGCTTCTCCGGCGAGTAGTTGCGACGTGCGGCTCGTCAGAAAGCACCGCCTTCAGCTGCTGGCAGCGTAGTTTTCACCGCTTTTCAAAGCGCGAAGCAAAGGCCAAAGACTGAAGAGCGCTTTCTCAGCCCCTTTGTGACGCTCTGCATCTTTCCAGGCTAAAAATCCTTCTTTACAAGCCTTAAGAAGTAAAATTGATTGATTGATTTGATTTATTGCAGGGTTTTACGCGCCGACGTAATGGTAGCGATAAGGCGCGCCGTAGTGGAGGGTTCTGGATTAATTTTGACCACCTGGGGATCTTTTACGTGCGCCGAAATCTCGTACGCATGGGCGTTTTTGTTTTTCGCCTCCATCAAAAAAGCGGCTGCCACGGCCGAAGAAGTTAAATGGGGTATCTGGAAGAGTTCATGAAGGCTCGGACTTGTACGAAAGCTAAAAAAAGCTGGACAAAATAAAGTACGCAAACGACGGGACGTAGCGCTGCGTTTCTATTATAATCGAGATAAAGAAATTGACACAGAGCATATATAAGAACGAACGAAACGAGCTCTTACTTACAACCGAGTTTATTCTGCAAAAAATGTTAAAGTATATATTTAAACTACCTATTGTCACATTCTAAACAAGAGCCAAACATGCTCCCTCGTTTCCACGTGAACAAAGCGATGTGTGGCAGACACATTTATCCCCTATTTTCCTTATATAGTACGGCACGCCTGCACAGTCTGCCTTGCTTGTCTTTCATGACAGGCGTGCCATCTGCTCTCAATCAATTAGGGTTCGCTTGAAGCGGGCACATAGAAATAGACGTGAAATAAGCTAAATTCAGAATTCTTCCTCAGGCTAAATGCGCTTGGGGGTCGGCAAGCTGTGCCCAACCCACCAAGTCAAGGACGATTTTACGGGGTGCGCAGTTTTCCCGGGGGACATTTAACGTGCTATTAATAGTTCTGACGGGACACCTAATATGTTTGAAAGCATCAACAACAAACTATATAGCGGGCTCAGCATATAAATACCTTCCCCTGGCATGCATCTATTTTGTTCATATCTGTAGCTGCGGCCCACGCAAAAGAAAAAAAAACGAGACAGAGCAAGGAAACTTTGTCGATGAGAGAAAACGAATAGGCGTTACGTGTGCATTGCTTTTCTGTCCACGTTGTTTGTGCGTAATTCTAAATATGGACCGATTTCAACTAGCCCTGCTTCCCGCGGTACTTCAGTCTATTTTGTCTAAGGCCAAAGTATTAATACAGTGCGCCGTCTAGAGGCATGCTTTAAACATATCCACATTCCTTCGATCTTCTGACAAAGGAATGCCGTTGACGAACTCCGTGGCAGCATGTCAGGTTTGTCTGTGGTGCTGGTTGGAATCACAACAGTGTTGATTTCTTAGCATTGTTTAGCAAGATTTCTTAAGCGCTAACTTGATGTATGACGTATGATGTATTTGTGCATTATTTCTGGAAGTTAGGGTGTTTCCGTGGCGCTTTAGACTGGTTTTGGAAGTGGACGCGGCCACTTCGCCGTGCATGCATGGTCGCACTAGGCCCTTGGGCCCCAGACAGAAGAGAGCTGTGCCCTGCTCTAGCCCCGGGCCTGATCCTCTTTCTGCGCAGACACGCCGATGGTGACGCTGCAGCTGGGCGGCAAGCTGAGGGACTCCGAGATCCAGGAAGGGCGCGACGTGTACCTGGACTGCAAGATCGTGGCCAACCCGTACACGACCGACGTGAGCTGGCTGTTCGACGGCCGCGAGCTGCCCTCGAACGCGTCGGCCGGGGTCATCGTCAGCACCCAGAGCCTCGTTCTCCAGAGGGTGCAGAGGGCGCAGCGCGGGAGGTACGCCTGCGCCGCCACCAACAAGGAGGGCCGAGGGGTCAGCAGCGACCTCTACCTGCGCGTCAAGTGTGAGTGCGACGCCTCTGCCCTCTTCGCAGTGTCTTCTTGAGGTTGACACGCAAAAAGGAACGGTACCTACCTCGTGCAGACCTACCTCGTTCTTGCACACAAGTGGTTAAAAGCGTATAAATTCGTCGCCGAGATTCCCACGCTCCGCTATTTTGAAGACAGTCCCTACGGACCACAGCGCCACCACACATCCGTGGCGTCATGACAGGAGAACTGACTCCTGTCTTGGGCGATCGCTAAAGCGAGTTCTAAAAGTGATATAGTGTCCAGCTTACTCGAAGCCTGAACCGAGTAAAAATAGATAAAAATATCTTAACCACTACAGAAAAAAATGTTTCTCGTGCACCGGTAGCCTTACTTACCTTTTTAATTATAACATGGCCTATGCTAGGTTCGCTAGAGCTGCGAAAAGATATTCGCCCAATGTCTTTTTTTTTTTAATTTAGTACCACGAACCTCTCTTAAAGGCCCTAAAATTCACATTGTCGTGAAACACTCTCGCTTATTCCCAGTGTTCCACTCTTTATGAGCCCCGCAAAGACCCAGCCTACTCAAAACAGTCTAGTGTCCGGGCAGTATGCGACTACCAAAGCGCCAGGCGTCAAGCGTTTTGTCAACAAACTGCCGTTCCATCTATTATCCCAGCCACCGCTACAACGAGCCAGCCCTTTCTCTTGGCCCAGACGTACACGCAATTTAAATGCCTCCCTCCCTACCGTGATGAAGGAGCCCGTGACAGCTCATAGTCGTGCTCGCAGTTTATTGAAAGCGCTTTTGGGGCTCGGCGTCTCTCAAGCCTCCTCGCTTTGTATGCATGCGCTGGGAACACTCCCGGAACGGAAGTGCGCGCCCCAACTGGCGGCAGCGGCGCAAGCAGCGGCGGCGGCGGAGCGTGGCACTTGCAGAAGCTGCACCGGACTAACGCGGCAGAAAACAGACAAAACTGTCCATAACGACAACTTGCACCGGCGTATATACGCCGCGAGGCTCGACGGACCAGAGAAGAGCGAGCCGGGCCACTTGCCGCGTCATTTTTCAACAGATTTGCCATTCAAATTTCCTGTCTCTGTTCTAAGGAGCGGGGGGGACGCTCCTCCGCCGCCCTCGCGCTCCTCATCGCTTCCAATCCTGGCGTGCAGCCTCAGCGGCGTCTTGTTGTGTTTCTTTCACTCTCGTTTTTCTTTGGCTGCTCAGAGAACAGGGGCAACGGCAGGCACGCCGTTCCTCCCCTCTCTAGGTTTTCTTTTTTTTTCTGTTTTCTTTCTTCAAAGCCAATGTCCTCCACGCTGTGCTGCATCGCGTCGCTTTTTTCCTTCGCCCTCGGTTTCCTTGTTCCATAACGGAGACGAGCCGGAGCACGCCGTCATCGGCGTCCTTGCCGAAAAGAGTAACAATAGCAGAATGGCGCCGGAAGAGGAGCCTCCGGCGGTGGTGAAAAAGGAACGGGCGGCGGAGGAAGAGAGAGAATGGACGATCGAGAGAAATAATGCTGAAGGAGGGAGAAACAAACTGGCCTCGACCAGCCTTCGACAAGCGTCGCCTTTCTTCCGGGAGAGATGGAGGTTATGGCGATTTTATGGCGCAGTAAAAGTTAACGGTTTGCGTCACACCCCTAAGGGAAGATGGGGAGCAAGAGAAGGCGATGTGGACGGGCAAGGGAGCGGGGAGGTCGGGAGAAGAAGATCAAAGAAGGTAAAACAGAAATGCGCGTGTGTAGAGCTTCGCGCGTCTCAAGCTACGGTACGAGGAGGAGGAGAGAGTGGGGAAGAGCTGGAAGGGGACGGAGACAAGAAAGGCAAGAAAGAGGCAGGGGTAGGGCGGGTGAGTGGGACAGAAAAAGGGAAGCGGAGGGAAGCGAAGGGGATCTAGGTATAGTGGACGGGCTATTGGGACGCTGCACCTCCCCGCCGCTGCTTCAATCTTTGATAACGGCAGCGCGAAATGCACAGCCTAGGCGGTAGCCCAAGTGCGCCTTCGTGCTCCGTTATACGAGGCGCGGCTTCCTTCGTCAGCGCTGGTGCGTCCGGCGATGCAACGTCGCCCAGTCTCCCGCTGGGACCCAAACAAGGAAATATGCCGCCTCCCGCCGATTGAGAGCCCCGGACTCTCCGTGCCCGCGGCCGTCGCGGCGGCGGCCTTCGGCGGTGCACGCGCACCGATCTCCTTCGAGGCTTCTTCTCTCGTTCACCCGGCTATTTTTCCCGCTTTCCCTCACTCTTTCCTCTTGCGCTTCTTTTTCCGTCTCTTCCTGATCCCGTCCTGTACCACGCGTGTCGTTTCCCGAAGCGGGAAGTATCCTCGATAACATCATATGGTTTGCTTTGTCTTTTTACGAGCTTATTGGGATGCTTTCTTTTTTTTTTTTTACGTATGTTACTTCTCGGCGCTTTTACAAACTTTACCTTTTCTTCACGTTGTCATTTTTTAGAATTTATTTCGGTAAATGTCCTCTACGGAAGTGGCGGGTACTAGCAACCGTGCTCTAACGTTTTACGTCCACGGTTTATTGTTTTTGAGAGAAGAAAAGACCGGAAAATAAAGTGTTCAATGAACGTGGCATTGTACTACAGCCCGGCACTGCAGTCGAGCACGTTGCAGCACGAATCATCTCTCTCATCCATTCTTTTGTTTTCAACGTCAAGGCGAAACGAAGAATATGATCAAGATTGCACGCAGCGTACGCTTTTACTGGAGGCGTTCCCAAAAAGCGGCTCGCTGCCGTTTCTTTCGCGGGCACTACGGACGCCTGTTCCCCAGCACGCATGAATTGATCATTGCCTCGGTGTTTAATGGTGCCGTCCGCTTTAGAACCGCACGAAATGGCGGTGTGCAGCAGAATTTTTGTTTCGTATTTCCTAACGCGCCTACATTCCCTAGCGTTCTTGATTGAAATAAGGCATCGTTCTGGAAACAGTCCATGAAGCGATTTTTTTTAGATGAAAGCGGTGCTTATTAGGGGCTGTGCGAAAGCGCACTTTTGTATATATTTGTGACCCACATTTTATCCTCCAAGGCTTTTGTGCAGTGGCGTAGTATATATCGCTTTGCTTTGAACGAAATCGGTCGTGCAATTTCAATACGCGTCGTTGTAGGCACGTATAGAGTCGTTATAGAGGCGCGTCTTCTCCAACATTTTTATTACAACAACGCATGTAAAGATTCGTGCGAACGATACAAACTAAGTAATGAGATTACGCAGGAGAGCTGTCTGATATTTTTAGTTAAAGCAGCTTTGTTTACCAGCTATCGAATGTGACGTCGCCTGCAGCTGTGTTCGAGTACAGTGTTGGCAGTGGACAAAAAACGGGACTACTTTCTCGTTTAACTTCAATTTGATCTATAGTTTTCGTAGGGGCACTCCCAGTCAATTTTTCTGAAAGTAACAAAGTGTATCCTAATTTTTTGAAGCGCTGTTTAAGACCACGGGATGTGACGTCGCGTAAGCTATTTCTTTTATCTGCCGTAGCAGTATCGTAAGGGAATGCGGATGGACCACTTTGTCGGCGAAATTATAACCGAGAGCACTCAGGAATAAGAGCGAGGGCAAGTGCCCCGCAAGGTTTCTGTTGCTTACTATCTTTTTTTCTCTAGTTGTTTTTTGTATGAGGTTCTTGTCAACGCAGGCGGTTTCTTTCTTTCTTTCTTCCTTTCCTTCTTTGTTTCTTTCTTTTTTCTGATTTTCTTTGTTTCTTTCTTTTCTTTATTTTATTGTACGTTTAAGGCCTGGATGCTTTAGAGAAGAGGGTACAATGAATACAGAATACATACACCTAAAATGGTAGCAAAAACGGAAAACTAAAAAAAGTTAGTGCACGCATATACTGCCTTTTTGGTCCCTTAAACCGCACTTTCGCCTTCAGTAGCTTCTTTTTCTAAGCGCGCACGGTAAGTGGGTCAACCGAAACGCCTTAGATGCATCATACCTTTTCCAGTGCACTTAAACTTTAATTTGGCCAGCACGTTCCGTTTAAATCTTGCCGAGTCTCGCGGAAGCAATAAATTTGCGTCGTGGGAGAAAAGTGACAAAAGAAGGTTCACCTGGGACACCAATTCTTAGCAGTAAAAAATACTAGTAACAGCAACTGCATACTTGATGTGTTTGCTTGCTTCAAAATGGCACGTATGTGTATGTGATAGTGCCACACGGCAAAAAGTAATGACGACCTGTCATTGTCCTGCAGCAGACACTACTCCTGAAAGCTCGAAATGAAATGATGGCAAGTAACTTTGATGAAGGTGTCTGCCGCGTATTAATAGAAGTAAATATTTAGATGAAAATGAAATAGTTACTGTAACAAAAGCCTTTATCGAAAGCGTTCCCGACGCTTCGAAGCCTCCTCGGCTCCTTCGTTAAAGTTGACAAATATTGACTAAGAAGAGTCATATTGAGACGGGAATTTTTTCTTACTTATTTCTCGTCGCAAGGCTCCGGAGGGCGTGGGCGAGAAGTGAGGTAGCCCGCGTAGCGATATGTTCAAGTTTCCTGTACACCCCCCCACTCCCACCAAAAAGAAAAAAAAAACAGTAATGCATGAGCAGACGAACTTTTGTCGAGCCCTTGACTACTTTCTCGTACCCGCTTGTACCTGCGTTTTCCCCTGGAGGATCTTTGTCGCGTAATTCATCTATATGTCAATCACATGCGCCCTTCCAAATCAGAGGAGGTGGTCCTCCCTTTAGGTGTGTACGGCTAAAGCTCTGCACTGTACACCCGACTTCCGGGCCTCGGGTTCGGACTGTCGGAGTCGTCCCGGGAAATTTCACGCTTTGCCTTTGTAAATGGGGGAAGGAGATTGCGCGAAAGAAGTTTTGTAAATGACCCCTTCCCGCTTTTTCTCTCGGCGAGTGCTCTTTTTGTCGTGGCAGTGGTCGCCCATGTGTCACATGGCGCTGTGGGCTACGAACTTAAATTTTCTCAGAGGTTTCACATTCAAATCCTTACGCCTCGACTTGGACCAACAAGCTACAAACTGACATTCATTCCGTACCTAAAACTGCTTAAAATCAAAAATGCTGGAAAGCACTAAACATTCTCAAGGTCCTTTCGCGCAAACCCGATGGGGCAGTCAAACAACTTCTGCGTCTTTATAAGCTCTGGTACGGTCGCGGTTGGACTATGGTATAGTCGTGTCTGGGCCTCTAACAGAAACGGCACGAGAACTGTTCGACCGAGTGCCGCATATGGGGCTTTGTGGAGTTTTGCGCACTAGCCCAGTCCAGAGCCTTTTCTTTAAGAAGAGTGCGATAAATAGTACCTACACCACCAGAGGATGTACATAGACCTGCTGTATGCCTCAAACATTACGGCTATGACTCACCATCCTTTTAATTCGACCATTAACAATACATCTTCGCAGTAATTCTTTTTAAATCGTCCATCTATTTCTGTGCCCTTTCCTCTCACAGTTATACAAGCTGCTTCGTAGCTCCAGACTACAGGTCCCCTTTTCAGACATTCACAAGACACTCTTCATTTGTTTTTTTCCACCATGGCCTCTCCTCCGGGTGACGTGCGACCTGTGTTTTACGCAATTTGGCAAAAACAGGTCACCAAGAATTGAAATTATCAGCATTTCTGGTTTCTGTAGGATAAGCACCTGTGTTAATCGTTTTACAGTGACGTGTCTAAGACTACTAGTGATGTCTTGTGCTCCGAAGGAACCGAACTGTCACGTCCGTAAAACGATGAGCTTCCATAGCAGTATTTTCACGGCAGAATTGCGTGGCACCCTAATTGTTTTAAATCACTTTGTGCACGAGAAAGTGTTCTAAAATCCATGCAATGATCCTTGTGTTTAAGGTTATTATGTCCGAAAATCTGTAAATAACCATATGCTGGGTTCTGAGCCACTCTGGGATTTCCGTGTATTAGACCGCAGATCAAACGGTCGCTGCTGCTGCACGCATGCATACAGTAGACATAACAACAGTAACCTACATCGACCTACATCGGCCTACATCAACAACTCGTCAGACAACACCTTCGTAAAACATGGCAAGCAGACTGATGTCAACAAATAGACAACAAACTATACATAGTAAAACCACAGTTAGGACGAGACGCAACTGACTCAGAGAACAGACACACGGAAGTTGCGTTAGGAAAGTTACTGATAGGCCGCACACATGTAACACACTCGCACCTTCTCACTGGTTCAAGACCATTGGGCAGCAGGTGCGGAGAGGGTCTATCCGTAATACAAATCCCCACTCGATGCAAAGCACTCGACACAACGCGACATAAACACTTTCCAGAGCTGTACAGATATAACGTTCCATTGTGCCCATCATATTTCTTGGCCGACGATCCCACGGTTTCTGTTAGACGTGTCTTTACATTTTTGGCAGAGATTCAATTTTCGCACCTTCTTTCATATCATTCATAATCATAACCTGGCCCTCTACTCCAGCCATCTCCATCGCTTTTTATTGATTTTATTTTAACTCTTTATTATTCACTTTAGTGTTGGCATATTAACCATTTTATTGGCTCTCTTTGCACTGGTTGGCTTTGCGCCACGACAAAGCAACAATCATCGTCATCATCTTTGGTTGGAGTATTTATTTTTATTTTCCGCTAAGCTTTCCCCAACCAGAACAGCCTCTATTGAAAATGTCCACATGTATGCAAATATTTCGCGCACTTACTGACCCTTTAATAACCTTCCTTTATTTGTTCTCAACATATAAGATTGAGCATACGCCCGACTAGTCAGAAACTTGGTCTTCACTGTGAGTATACGCCCGACTAGTCAGAAACTTGGTCTTCACTGTTAATTAGGATTTAACTCTATATATTGCTCGCGCCAGAGCAGTGTGCTGACGAAGTTTACACAAGACGATTGGGGAGCACTTTCTTCATCAGTACAGTAGTTTGCTTCAGCAGTGAATGAAGTTAAAACCGCAATTAGTTCCTTTCCAAGCACGGATTCCGGCGCAACTTGTGCTGCACAAAATGTTCATCCTAAAGGGGGCTTTAGAAACAAAACCCTTCACCTTCATGCGACATACTTTCAAGTCTATTACTCCACACTTTGCTTTAAAACACATTAAAACAAGTGGCGTGACTCCCCGAAATAGTGATTTCGTACCTGCTTTCCTCTTTATATTTTGGTGCTCTCTTTCAATTCCCTGCTCTCCGAAGTTTTATTTACGTACTTTCCGGTCCTGTGCCGTGCCAAATTTCCGTACTTCACAGACGAGTTTTCGAGCGGTAGCACTGAATGTTAATCAATATTCTACACGCTGAGCTCCGTAAATGACGAGCGAATGAGGCGAAATTCGAAGCCCTTTTCGTGCACGAGAGTAAGTACGCTTTTGCTTCACAAAGCATACTTTGTTGATTTTTCCCCACATTCAATGCATCAGAGCTGCGCGTTCTAAATATAAAACGTTCAAACTACACGATTTTTTGGTACTTTTCTCGATTTTCTTGTCCCAGCAACTCGGCTCGCTTTATCTCTTTTTCAGCACGATGCTCCCGCAGGTTCCTTTGTAAGCGTCAGCTCAATTCCGTCGTTAATGTTTTTTGCTTATTTTCGTAATCGTCGCCATGCTTTAATTTCAACGCGGCTGCTGCCAATTCAGCTATCAGAGCTGCCGCCACATTGGGCCCTGGTTTTTATATACCTCCTTCAAAGCCTGCTGTGCCACACTGATGTTGTTATTGCAAAAAAAAAAAAGATATAAAGGCCGAAATCAAAGCACGGCAAGGTAGAGACCAGCGCTAGGCATAAAATATCCTGTGCATTTCAGACATCTCGTTATCACCCAGTGCACACAGTTATGCTGCACCAAGCACACATATATTTTATAGCGTCACTTGCGTGGTAAGGTTACGGGAAAAAACACAAGACAATAAATGGCAGTACCACTTTAATTCTTTTTTTTTCCCTTAAAGAATCGATCTAACTTCGTCACAAGTAATTTCGAGGGTTGTATTTTTTTTATTATTCTGGTATTTCCTGTATTACCGGTTCGCTGACTCCATCCGGTCAAGCATAACTTCATCACACCCGAAGACTCAGCTCAGTGTGTTATAACAATAAAAAAAATTCCCTCGCACTTCCCCGAGGGGGAGAGTGTGTAAGTGCGAATGCATGGTTGCTACGCGAGCGAGAGCTCTCCCGCCCGAAGTGGAGAGGAGGCGCCCAACACCAACACCATCTAGAAAAGGTGTTGCCAACACCCGCAGTCACTGAGCGCAGAGAGGAGGAGGAGAGTAGCGCCCGCCGTTACGGCGAGGGCTACACGAGCGCCCTCACGCGTCGGAATGCGGAGCGCCCGCTACGCGAGCGAGAGCTCTCCCGCCCGAAGTGGAGAGGAGGCGCCCAACACCCGCAGTCACTGAGCGGAGAGAGGAGGAGGAGAGTAGCGCGCGCCCATCTCCCCCCGTTGCTAGGGAAGACGAGGAGCGCGCGCGCCCGCAGCTGTTGCTATGCGGACGACGGCGGCGGACGATTCAAGCTCTCTTAAGAAGTGCATTCGCACTTAGAAGTGTTTTTACAAGCACTGTGGGCTCTAACAAAGCTTTTTGCTGAGCTAGTTAGCCCATGATTTAAAGTGAAAAAACGTAAGGCGCTAAAAGATGGGGGCAAAGGAAGACCCCAAAGGACAAATACGGGCGCCCGTATTTGTCGTTTCGGGTCTTCCTTTGCCCCGGTATTTCTAGCACCTTGCGTTTTTTTTTTTTCCTTTTAAGTCTAGGCTCGTTACCCAGAAGACGTAGCGATAAAAACTGCATCGTAGTTATTTGTTTTCTGACCCACTGTCACCATCGAAAGTAATACAATTAATTACCCGAGAGTACCTTCCGAGCGCGAGAAACCATGTTATCGGTTGTTCTCTCCCTTTTTTCTAACCTTTCTTGTAATACTGCAGCGAAATGTGCAACTCGAGCCCAAGAAGCCTAATTGCTCTTAAAAAACTTCCCTGGAGCTAACAAAAAGAAGCACGGAGAACAAAGAACCGCTTGTGAAGCGTAATTTACTTCACTACAAACTTTTCTGGCTGCTGCTTAATGCTCACCATGTTGTTACCACCTCAACAAAAATGAATAAAACAAAAAGTTCGCACATGTGCAGAGCACAGAAAAATCAAAATCAGATTTAGCCTAACCACGGAGTGTTTGGTTAAGTCTTCGTACCCGCGAAGCATGCACCTTTAGCGAAGAAAAATTGGGCATTTTAGTACCACCACTTTTTGCCGTACACCGGGCTCAAACAACTGGGAGTATTTTAATTACTTACTTTGTCTTTACTCGCGGTAGGTGCACTGCCCATACAATCTGGGTTTTCTGCGTATCAGTTCCTGTGTGTGGTTATGTTTCTGCATACTTTTCTCTCTCTACTTATCTTTAACTTCTCATCTTCGTAGCACACCCCCCCCCCCTTTCCCACTTATTGGTCACATATGGTTCGCATTAAATCAAACAGCTGTGCAGTGAGTGGCACAAGAACCCACAAGGCGAGCACAGGTTCGACGGTGTGTATGAGTGTGCGGTAGAAACACACGTATATTGTGTTGCGAAATGGAGCGTGTTCATATCGCCGCACACAAGCGTCGCAAATACCAAGTGCTTTCTCACCTGGGACCTCTCAAAGACCGGTGTGTCGCCCAGGGGCTCTGTGTATGCTGACATCCTACTCGTGGTGACGGGGGATTTAAACGCAGGCTTGAAGCGTCCCGGGTCCCTATGGGACGCCTACTTCACGCACGAGTGCTTCGTTCGGCAGTTGCTCTGTAGCCAACCACGCGCTACGACACGGCTGTGCTGACGAGTAACAGGCCCTGCATACGTTCTACGAACTATGCCTCGTACTTTTTCTACTTTAAGCCTCAAAATAGAATGACTGGCTTTTGGGGGAAATTTTACACCTCCAGGAAAAGTTAAGCGCTACAATAAACACAAATCATCATCTCGAAAAAAGCCTGCGGGGAGTGCTAGTCCGTGAAAAATTCCTTTAAAACAACAATCAAACACATAGCTGTAACTGCAGTTATGAACCATTACATGTCTAGACTACCCTCAGTGCAAGAAAAACAGTTGCCATTTTTTATGGATAGTACGTGAATATCGCCTCAGTTGAGCGATTTTAAATGGGGGATGCAGATGAAGTGTGTTATTTTAGCTCTGAACAGTTGAGGCGTTGCGCGACGCACGGACTTAGTACCACTGCATTGGCCACGAGTGTGCGCAAAGGGCTCGACTTTTTGCTTACCTTACTGATATGAAAATAAAGCTTATATAATTTTACCTTCTAATCTTGTCGTCATTCATGAGCGTTCCACAGTTCAAATGTAGCCTTCGACCCCATTTTAGCTGCGCCTCATGTTTTCATTGAATGATACCGGTATCTTAGCGAACGCCATAGCAACAGGGGAAGCAAAATCCTTGGGGTAAACAAAAGCATTCTTTCAAGCACCGTCGATGTCCAGTCAAACAATTTGAAAAGGCTGGTAAAAGTAATCACAAGCACAACAAATCATAAACCATTATATGAAACTTGCGAGGTCAGCGGCAGCTCAACGTTTAAGCCGACTTTATGAGGCCATTTCGTTGCCCGCTTCTCGTAAGAAAGTTGTCTCCCCTGAACTCAAGCACTCAAGCGCGTTTGCTTCTTTGCCTGGCGCTTGAATCGGAACAAAGGCACCGACTTTGTGCATGAAGCAATCAAATACAGCAAATCGGCGGTATGAAAGTGCAACTGCGGGAATAGAAGTTTGGGTTTTCTCCACCGAAGCAACGCGCGCATGAGGCGTGCCTGGGAACGGGCTTTTGTTGCTTCGATAAAGTGTGCTCTGCCACACTAAGGCAATTATTGCCAAGAAGCCAAACTCAAGCCAATGCAAGAGTGAGGCAGTGCGGCTTTTATAGGAACATAGATGGCATGCACCGTAGTGCGGTAAAAGGAGATAAAAGTGGGGAGATCATTAAGGAAGGATCCCTAAATGTCTCATGACATTTGAAAAGTGACTTCGGCTAGAGTGGGACTTCAATCTGGACTTCCAGAGCAGCAGCTACATCGCAAAGTTCCATATTTGAGAGAGAAAAAAGATTAATTTCTAGGCGTTTGATGTCCTGAACATTCGAAACATTTTCGGAATATAACATATGTTAGGTATATGTTATAAATATATGTTATATGTTATATGCCCAAGCAAAAAGTTTGAGCTTGGCCGCTCGCGTAATCATAATGTTACTGGCGACGTTTCTGCCGGCACCGTTTTGGGTGGCTAGGTACATATTAATTCAGTCGATCAGGAGTTTCTTAACGCGTGACAAGATGTCGACAAACAGGCGTTCTTTTCTTGAGAACAAAAATGCCTCATACAACTGGGAATTGATCCCGTCATATAAGTAACGCAAGGCTTTAACCACTGTTCGAAATGCGGTGGGTGGAAGTGCAACCTGCGCAATCACGCGCTGTACAATTGAGCAAAGTCAAAAGGCATCCTTTGGGGCAGCGAAGCTACCATGGCCAGGTGGGTTCGGGGCTCTGTCATCCATAGGGAGAGGAATAAACTGGGAGCAAGCACAAGATTAATCTCACCCAGACCACTACAAATTCCACAAAGAGGGGCTCTTTTTAGTAAAGAGTAAACAGAAACAAGCTTCAAACGGCTCCATCACATTCAGGACATCCTTATAAGTTATCACACAATACTGAACAATTCAAAACCCGCAATGCATAATATAACGCGACACTAACTTGATAAGCGGGATCACAGTAAGCTCACAATGGCACCACTGCACAAATGTCAGAGATTACAACGTTCTGCGCGGTAAGCACCCCAGTGTAACATTGCGTCAACAAATAGGGGGCGAGAAATGAAAGTGTGAAAATTGAGTCATTTCTCGACCGAGATAAGAAACGGTGATCTATGCGGAGTATTGAACGCTTTCCTGCTTGCGGCTCGACCCCCGATTTAAATTGCACGCAATTCCTGAAGCAAATGTGTATGGCTCAATGATGAAAAAGGACTTCAACGCCTTAACACCATTGAATCGAATGCCACACGCAGCTTCGCTGTACCGCGATTCGATGAGCTCCTCCCCCACTTTTCCTTTTCGTTCTTACTTGCAGACGCGCCCGTGTGCAAGGGTCATCAGAAGTGGGTGTACGGAGTGTCGAAGCAGGAGACGGTGTCCGTGCGCTGCGAGCTGGACGCGGACCCGGCCGAGGCGAGCTTTCGCTGGGTCTTCAACAGCTCGACAACGGGCAGGAGGCGCGACCTGTCGCCGCAGGACGTCTCCGTGAGCGGCTCGAGGAGCACGCTCTCGTTCGCCGTGCGCTCGGATGACGACTACGGCACGCTGCTCTGCTGGGGGACCAACTCGGTCGGCATACAGCGGGACCCCTGCGCCTTCTCCGTCGTGCCCGCAGGTGAGTCACCTCCTCCTCCTCCTCCTCCCTCATCCACCTCCAACCTGTTCCTCGTTTCTCCGAGATGTCCCATAACACGTTTCGCGTCAGCAAAACATGTTGCAGCTATTTGTTGGCTTAGACAGAAGTGAAAAGACAGAGTAGCTTTCTCGAAACTTTGACTACTACAAAAGATATTTTAGTGCACCGCGAATTGGCTTGGATGGGAAATGTACACCTTTGTTGAACGGTTTCTGAAATACGATTTTTTTAGTTGGATATTGAGGACCATAATTTTCCCTCTATATGCCTGTCTTCTGTGCGTAAGAGCCGGGATTCTGCAACAATACCATCCGTGTCATTAAGGGGAGAAGTCTCGACACGCTAAACAAATAGAGCAAAAACCCTGCGACGCGCTGTGGGTACACAACACTGACGATTGACGCCTGTTTTTAATTAGACATTTATTTTGAGAAGACTAAACAGGGATTTCTCAGTGAGCGGGTGGTAAACATTCCTTTGATGGAGTCAAGGTTAAAACAAAAACTCAGAAATCACGGCATATATGGAGGGACTGCAATTACTTGTCTTCCCCCCTTTCTGTCTGTTTGCATGCTCGCACGTGCGGTCCCTGTTTTGGAACCATGCTTTGACAAAAAGAAAACATTTTCTTACGACACAGCCATCTCCCGCCATGTTTCATTAATTAATCGGCTTTGCCTTTTCGTTCTAGTTTATTTTCTCTACTACGTTACACTACATGCATTCCGCCCAGCAGTTCATTGGCGAATGCAGGCTGTCGGCCTGCAAAATATTCCCCGTTGCTTTTTCCGAATTTAATCTATGCCGGAGTGCACCCTTACTCCCTTTTACTTTCGAAGTCGAAAAACTTAATGTTTACGAATATCTGTTCCGAGCTTATCCCCACGTTTAATAGAACCTTACGTGTTATAACTAATGAGGCAATAGTTGGCATCAATAGATTTTTTTCTTTGGGGAGGGGGGGTGGCGAATTTATCTCGGGCTAAATCATCACAAATCTTCAGGGCGCCCAACCACACGCTTAATGATTTTCACGAGATTTCGCGCACGTAAATGTTTTCTTCTTTTTTTTTCTACGCGCATCGGTGAAACAACCTTAAACGGCTGAAATTGCTGCCGCACGCGTACTCCTTTTATTTATCCGCACGCAACATGCGTAGAAGGCTAATTAATAGCACAGTGAGAGGAGCCGCAGGGCACAGAACGTGCACTCTTTTTGTAAGTCTGATAGTGGTTATTAAGGACGCGTTTGGTTACTGGTGAGCAAAATCAGCCACCAAACGCGGGCGCAATGTCTGCCCGGTACGACCCTAGCCCGTGATGCTTCTCCATCCCGGCTGGTGAGCTGTGTTTAAAACATACACAGTAACTCAATGGGATCTGCTACTTGCCGACTGGCACTTCCACCTTCGCCATGCAACACTTGCGGATTCTGGGTCTTCACGCATCTGTCGCATGTCTTAGAAAAAAATGTTAGTTATCAGCTGCCGTTCACTATGCCTAAAAAAAGAAAAGAACGCGCTGAAGGCATGATCGTGCAGTTAAGTACCAGTGGCTTTGAGGAGCACGCCCGCGCAAATGCCCGTTCCAAAATTGGGATAGTTGCGACCCTAACGAAATTCCTCCTCTACAGACAGCAGTCAGTTGGGTGGCGCTCCCAACTTCACCAGGTTTTGTTCCCTGTATCTTCCCTTCCAATGTCGTGAGTCTCGAAGGGTCTCATATGCAATACGTAAAATACTACTACATTTTTATCAACGAATCATGTCGTAATTCTGGCCATTTGCTTTGGAAGCGATCGCTTTTCTTTAGAAACGGAACTGAGGCAAAAAGACAGGGTCTACCGTGGGTGCATGAGTTGTATGGTTCATTCGTACGCTAAAAAATTCCGCGACAAATTGGAACTCATACTTCCACTTGTGCTCATTGTCGTAAGTGCTCCCTAACTTGTGGGGCTGGTACATTTAGGGGAATGTATGGTTGAAAGGTATGGCAAGGCAGTCCGTATTCATAGAAAGCATTATATTTCTCATCGAACGCGAAAAGTGGCTGTCATCATCCGCACGAATGGCACCGAAATGGCCGCCCCGTAAAAACAATGAAAAACACATTTGGGTTCCTGTGGTACTTGAATCCCGGTCCCCGGAGTAAGAGCCAAGTGCGTTACTGCTGCGCTAATGCGGAACTTACCAACGGTGGTACAAGAATTAGCCCGGTGCGTGTTAATTTATGAATACATATTGATACGTGAATACGGGTAATGACAACATAATGATGATTGATCAAGGATTGATAGTAAAGATTTGTAAGGCCGGGTTGAGGCGAAATTAAATAAATTGGGGTGATAAGGATGACTCAAGATGGATTTAGGTGGATTTAGGTGGAAGCAGAAGAATCAACGTGGATTTTTTAGGGATTAATGCAGTATAAGATGCTTGGTGGGACTAAAGTGAATCAGGATAGGGTATATAGAATTAAGATTGATTAAGATGGAATAAGGTGGATTAAAACAGATTAAGGTCTATTAAGATAGATAAAAGATAGTAATAAAGCGTGCCTGCTGTGTCGACGGGTAGGCATGTATATAAGAGGTAGCCGTCAAAAAAAATTCACAGCATATCCACGGGGTGAATGATGATGAGTGGGCGAAGCTCCTGAGGGGAAATCATCGGTAAAACCGTGACTCTTCAGTGAAAGTTCGCCCACTACATCTGTGTCCGAACGTAACGTCTAGAAAGTCTCGCTTAAACCGCGCGTCGGCACCTTGGGGCTGAGCTCGCCTGGTGCGTTTTGCAGACGCCTCACGAGCTCTCACTGCATCGCGGTCTGCCTGCCGATACGCGCGCTTTCTCGCCGCTTCCCGTTCTCTGACGTTTTGGAGATCCTCTTCGCGCCGCAGCCGTGCCGCTTCGCGTACGGCAGGGTCCTCGCGCCGTTGCCGTGACGCTTGGGCCTCTCGTTCTCGAACGCTGGGATCTTGGCGGCGTCGTCGCGCAGCCAGACGACACGCTTCGGCCTCCCGCTCTCGTACGGCAGGATCTTGGCGGCGGCGTCGCGCAGCTTCACGGAGCGCTTCTGCCTCGCGGGCTCGCACATCCGCAGCCTTATCCATCGGGCGACTCCGAGCGCGCGCCAACAGCGAACGCATTTTATTACAACGCTCCCCGCCATCTAGTAAACAATCCAAGAACTAAACTAGAGGTAGCCACGCCATCTAGTAAACAATCCAAGCGCATCTTTTCATCATATACAAGTACCTCCATCTAGTAAACAATCCAAGAACTAAACTAGAGGTAGCCACGCCATCTAGTAAACAATCCAAGAACTAAACTAGAGGTGGCTACATACATACGTCGAGGATGGACAGACCCACGCCCTAAGGAGCTTCGCCCCTAAAATAGTACACCAAGCTTTCTCCTTCAAAGCAGGTAAGCAGTTATAAGTGGCCCGAGAATTTTTTTTCTTTTCTAATACAGTTCTGCTATGTTATGTACTTCTTCGCTAAAAAAACTCAGCAGCTTGCGGCCGTGAACCTTTATTTTTGTTCGGATTTTTTTTTTTTTGCGGAAAAGGCTAACCCGTGGTTAGCCTTTTACCGATAGGCGCAACGACGGCCCCGTGATGTCAAATTGATATTATTAGCCGCGAAATAAAGCGGCCCGTGAGGTGCATTCCACTCTTCAGGGCTAATGCGGGGAACCTTTCGTTAGCTGACATCGAGGTTAGCCGGCCACTCGGAAACCGAGCTCAACCATGGTGTCAATTTCGGGCCACAGCTGCCTCAGTTTCGTTCTTTTCTCTCTTTTTACTTTGCTGCTGTAAAATGTGCTCTTACTTAAGCACGGCGGTAATGAGTGAGCTTAGAATACTAGAGAAGTTAGAGAACTCCTACACTATCCCACAGTTTCGTACAAGTTCCTACACTATTGACCAAAACTCGTCGCATCATGCTAGTATATCCAAAGTGCTCCCAGTAATACATGTCCTGCACAGTCGACATCGCATTCGCGAGTACAAAGTTCTCAACTAAACAAACTTCATGTGATCAGGTTGCTTATTCATTGAGTCAATCTTGAGCTTTCTTTACCGCTCCGCTCAAGTGCGAACATGCGGCTGTCCGTGCGCGAGGTAACCGTTAGCTTTGCTTGCTGAAGATGTTTCGGCGTTGGAGGTATTGTACTTGGTACCATGGGTAGTATTTATGTTGCCATTTCGAGCGTATATTTTCTCCCTCCGGTCATTCCTTCGAGTGTCCTTTTTTTCGATACACCGCTGCTCGGACTCCGCCTTTGGCTGAGTCTAACAAATCGAATAAATCAGTACTTTTTTCCGTATCTTAGCCCATTTTTTAAGATGAAAAAGTCTAAGCAACACGAACCTAGAAGACGTGGCGCTTCGCTCCCGTGGAAGAGCCTCAGAAAATTGGGCTTTATTACCAAGATCTGAACTACGCTCGCTCTGCAATTCTTGCGTTTAGAACGAAGAGTAAGCCTCGACGAATAAAGACTGCCTTAAATGAACTCTGGAGACAAAATGCGGGCTGTTCTACATCGATAAATTAGCTCACCAAGAACCCGAGGATACCACCTTCACCTGTATCGCGTTTCTAAAATAAGGAATAATATTGCTAAGTCGTAAATGGCCGTATAGTCACGAGTGGCCTTGTACCCTTGTACTTGTAGCCTGGAAGAGGTTAAACTCACGGCACAAGATTACAGCAAGCCTGCATACCTGTATAAAATGTAGCATGAAGTTGTCATAGTGTCGCGTTCGCGCGTCGGCTAGAAAAAATGTGGTTGATTCCTCTGTCATAGGAATCAGTAAAACACGAAAGTGAAATGTGCAGCGAAATCTACAGCTCAGCATGATTTGCGGATCGGCGGCTGTCTTGTGGGTGTGCTTGGCGAGCGACGTCCTGTTGGCGGGTCGCTTCGGCAAAGGTGTACTGGCGTCATTTCCGTGAATGATATGACGTCAGTGAAATCTTCGTGTATCGCGGCATAAAACACTTTCGTGTTAAAATATAAAAATCAGAAAATGAACCCTAACCCTAAGTATAACGTGCTCTTTAGTACTAAAGGTTGCTTCGCCGAAAGAAGACCCTGTGAGCCGAGGTGCACCCTTTACAGGCTGCTTGCTTCGTTGTACTGGCGTCACTTCCGTGACGGATATGACGTCAGCGAAATCTTCATGCATCCGGGAATAAAACACTTTCGTGTTAAAACAAAACTAGAAACAATACGACGTGAGCCCAACGAATAGATTACGCACCGACTGAGTCGCTAGTTTTGGTTTGGTTACGGCGTGATGCCCGAAAGGTCATCGTGCGGCCCTTGCGCCGTTCTGTGAAAGTGACTACTTTGATCCCGGCCCTCTGCCTGCTCTTATTGCAGTAGAAAAAATATAGACGGATGAACGCCCATTGTATGTTAAGTCTGTTTACTCCATGTTACCATACACCAGCGGCCTCTGCAACGAAGTGCCGAATCAGTGGAGCAGCGTCAGTCGGGGCTATACTCTCAACTTTCTAGAATGCCACCATACCAAGACAGCACGAAAAGGCCCTTTCCGATAGGATGGAGTATTTCAATTTGTGATATAACTAAATGCCAACGAGAGCATACTTTCGGATAGATAGCGACGCCAAGGTAATGTTCCTCTCTACACGACTTTGAGAGAACGTGCATTTGGGATATCTGTTTCGGGACTGACTCGGTTACCAGGAACATTGGTAGGGGAATAATATAAATAACCACGCCGAAATGAGGAGATGAAGGGAACAAGAACATAATCGCGGGATCACTTTGTCTGCGAACCCACAAATTATTCAATCGTGAATATGCCATGAGCAAACGCGAGGTGTCTACGTTACCCCTGAGGCCGACGACTGCCAAGAATGTCGTTTCAAAGGCACGCATATTTAACGTGTGTACGATTTGCCCCATTATTTCAATGAATGCTTCTATACCACTGATGTATGAAGTGTCTACTCCGCACGCATAGATGTGTGCTGTGTGGGATGTCGTGAGATGTGCAGGACGCGCACTGGGAAGCTTGTGCGCGTGAGCTGCCGGTTCGACGTACACGTGGTAGATAACCACCAACGGAGTCTATAAATGGTTCTACGCTCTTTTTAAACAAAGCGTCAAATCACAGGTCCCACGAAAGAACGTTTCGCATCGTGGTGCAGAGCAGTAAGGAACGTGGGAGTTCAATAAAGCATGACTGGTTTGACCCACATGTTGATGGAAGAGCTTGTATTTGGTTTTATTCGGTTGCCGCTAATACCGCTGCCTCCATCTCTTTCTTCATACTGTGACGCAAACGGCATGCAAGTTGTTTGCGTCATCGAATCGCTGCAAGAAAGATGAGGCAGAGAAACGCGCTAGTTGATTAGAAATTTCTCAGCAATTAAGTCATCTTTTGGCAACGAATAATGACTAAGAGGGCGACGCGGAGGTGGTCTTTCGGAGGTCACTCGGAGGTCAGTGAAAGGAAGGCAAGTGAGTTTCCTTTTTACACTAAAATGAAACTTACTCGTTGTCTACGGTCCCGCTTTAGTAATCCTGCATGAACTGCGGACGGAAAATGTGTGTGTAAGTTAATTACCCTACTCTCCCAACTGGAAAGTCTGCGACGTCGTCCTGTTCAAGTCACCGCTACTGGGTCCAGTCTATTCCCATGCACTCACCTGTCTATTTCTAAGGTATGCGCGTATTCGGTGAACGACCTTATAAGCAGGCTAATTCAGGTTCATGATCAGGTCGTTTTTGTAAACAACGAAGTTACGCGCAAATGCACACTGCGTGGCATCACAGACGGCAGCTATTCTATGCGCTGTTGCGACCGAGTGGGGGCACTCGATCCGAGCTCCGTGGCCTCCGACATACGAGTGGTAGCGTGTATGATGCGAGCGGCCAGCCGCTGTTGCAGCCGTGAAGAAGTCCAGAAGCCGTAGGCTAACGTAACTAATTACTTCATAGCGAGAGGTGAGCCGAAGCCAAAGAACAATGCTCCGACGGGCGAGGTTACAATACAGGACTCGAGCAGAGCGACAACATCGATTCGCTGCTCTAACAGGAATGGTTTACAACGCTTGGGCAGCTCTATTTATACCCAAAAGCGATAATGGTCAAACGCAACAAGCGGGAACACGCACGAACGTCACAGACACACACAACACTCTTTCCAGAGTTCGTAAGCCGTTTATAGCCTCGGGCACGTTGAGTTCGAGAGAGGGGAGAGAGGAGGACTCAGTTGCGATCGACGGGGCCTCTGTGTCCTTGAAGAGCGTGGAGACGAGCCTCGCAGGCAGCCGCCGAAGTTTTGAAATGCGCGAGAGCAAAGCGTCTGACGCGGCTTGTCGCAACTTGTTGCCGACATGGTGGCGCGTGTTTTCAAAGGCGCACGAGTGGCTTCGCTGCACAGCCGAGGAGTGATGCGGGACAGTACGGCGGCGCTGGCCGATTCGTAACAGCGCACACCGATGACGCAGCTGCATCCACCCTTAAGTTATACCCCATGGGGCTGTAAATGGGGAGAACTACAACACGCGGGAATCCGTTGCTTGTGCTTTTTGCTTTTATTTTATTTCTATTTGCATGGCACTCAAGCGTTCGCTTCAACGCGTGTTTACACGCCGTTATCGAAGTTTCATTCCTCGCCGGGTCGGCCTTTTTTCCTCCTAATCTCATCGGTTTTTGCCTCTCGCGCAGGGCGCAGTCTCACAATACGCTCGCTCTAATTCGTCTTTTCTGTCGCACGCGGGAGCAACGCCTGCTACAACCCGGCTAAATAAAGGAAGGAGTAAAGTGGAAGACAGCAACCCTCGCAAGAGCTCCCTGACGGCCCTCGTCGATAAGCAACGCGCGCTCGCGCCGCTGGAGAGCACTGCGGACGCGAGAGAGGCTGCGCAACGACGAGAAGAAGAGATGCTGATGGAGAAGGGGAGCAGGGAGCCCATTCATTTTCTCCGCTCCTTAAGGGTTCGCCGGTGGCTTGTTTGCGTGCGGGCGTGAACGACCTGTTATGAATCTGCGGCAGCGCTCAGCGAGCAACGTGCGCACTGAAGCACACGCGCTATTGATTTGCGCGTGTCGCAGCCTGGAATAGACTTCGTCGCGTTGCGGTGATATCCGGCGCCCCTAGCGGGGCTCGGGCCACACCTCTTAGATCAGAGAGCCTCTTCGCCGTGTCGTCATAGTGCCCTTAGCGGCAGGCCTTCCCCTAAATCCGCTGACCGAGACCGGACAACGTCACTAAAGCCCGACTGCTGAGCGACCAGTGGGTTCGGCCGGGAGGTGACCATGCATCACGGAGGCTTCCTGGGATCTAGAAGGCGCTGGCTCAAGTCCGAAGGGACGCGGTTGACGTGACGACGACTCCGCAGCCTCGGCCGCAGTTTCCGCAGACTCCGTCGCCGCTGCGGTGGAGACGGCGGCCGGGTGTGGAGGGGGGATAGGCGCCTACGCCGGGGAGTCTCCGGAGCGGCGCAAAGTCATCGGTCTTCCTTTGTACGCCATCGTGTCTTGTTGAGCTTTGCGTGTCTTCGACCTCCAACTGACTGGCTCCGCTGTGGCTTGGAATGCCACCGTCGCCGCCGACGCCGCCACCAGCCGATGGGAAACGATCGACCATTCTTCATTTTGTGCGATTACTTGGCGTGTTTCGAAGCCCGAATAAATCTCCGTTAGCCCCTCGCACGAGCCTCAGATAAACCGGGGAAGCGGGACGAACGGGCGAAGATCCTGTAAATACACGGGCTCCGGTCGGTACCGCGTACAGGACAAAAAAAGAAAGCAGGAAGAAGCGGGAGCAGAGAGGTGAGGGTGTTTTGTCGGCCGCAGTTCTTTCACTCTTCTACTTTTGTAAAAATCTGTTCACTAAGCTGTGAAAAAAAACGTTACGGCCCAAAACAAGACAAGCAAACATGCCCGAGTGCCAGAAAATGGGAGAACGAACGGTACCAATAAGCAGATCCTTTATTGAATGGCACCAACGCGCTGCCGGGGTGGCACTTTCAGAAGCTGTCTGTTTAACACAAAAATGAAAGCAAACCTTCATGTCCCGCAATGACAAGAATGAAAATATGGCTCATGCAAATTTTTGTCCGCAGCCGACACGTCTGGCAGTCTCGTTGGAAAGCGAAAAAAGAAATAAGATGGACATGCCGACACATTAATTAAAGTTCGAGACAAAGGAGGTTGAAATCGATATGCCGTGCCCGAAGAATGAAGTCGAAAGGCAAAATTTCCCGTCTTAATTTTGGAAGAAAATTGATGGTACCGGGCCATCACGGGGGCGCGCGCTAGTGCGCGAGGAGGCAGGCGGCACGTGCGCCAAATGCCTCTCGGTCGTCCGCTTCTTGCTTTATTGCCCGTGACAGATTGTCGGATACGTGCGCCGCTGCCGCTTTATTCGCCAACTCTCTCAAAACCTGCGACTGAAACAAGTATGAACAGCAGGAGATATAAACTTGGCGCTGCCCTGCTCCGTTCGAATGTTTTTTTGTTAATTCTGAAAAATAGCGCCGTATATTCGACCAGGGTGTCTAAGCATTTTACTCTGTATCTTTACTTTCGTGCGATAATCTGAATATCGCGGTAAAGCGAAGGTAGGCAGAGGCAAAGCTCGTGTGACGCGTAACGAGTAAGAAAAATGACCCGCATTAAGAAGAGGAAAAGTCGGGGACTCCGACGTACATCTTTGACACGGCGAGAATTCCTGCTCTCCGCTCTCATTTCGTATCCCACCTTTATAATTTGTCAGAACTTCGTAGTCCCCTCTATATCGGAATGGCGATAGACGTGCGAGTGTCGGAAGCAGTTCTGCGGCCTGCACCAGACCCCACGAGTCGGGTCACCGAGTCTCAAAAGGCGTCCCTTCCGCAAGTCGCCGAACTAGTGTTGGATGACTTCACATAGGCGGACCTTCACACATGAGCGTATACGCCTCACTTTCAAGATTAGCGTCGCGTATCTATAACATCTGTCAATCAAGAGCACGTGCCAACGGAAAATCATTATGCTGGTGCTTCGAGCCGTCGGCTTGCGGGTGCGGCAGCGAAGAACGAACATTGTTACACAACGCTGTTCTGTCGGATTGCGACGCCTCTCAGCCAAGTTCTTAGAGAGAAAACAGACCACGTAAGCAAGAAAATGCGTTGCTAGGCAACACCCAGGATAGTCTGTGTGTGGTACTACAGGCAAGAGCGTTCGAAGCGCGTCGTCTGCTACCGTGCATGGCCGAACAGTGCTTCCCCGATCGAACACTACCACTCACATTAACCTTACTCAAACGAAATTCAGTGTTACGCGTGAACGTATATGCGACAACGTTGAAGATTCTCGTTGCTGATGTGCGAAGCTCGGGATACAGATGGCAGAAATTTGAGAAAAAGTACTCGCACGCGAAAGGCGGGTTCAGTTTGCAAACGACTTCCAATTTTCCCCTCCTTATCGGCCCTCTATTTCGAACCGTTGCCTGGTAGTACGCCTGAAAAGCGTTTATATATACTTGTTCAAACGGGAGCCTTGGATCAACTGCTAAGTGCAGGCGACCACTGTGCATTTGGCGTAAAATGCACCAGGGCAAGCTAGGCAGAAAGCTTGCTGTGCTAGAGAGAAAAAGTAAGGCAGTTTTACTCGACGTGAAAGCTGTCAAGTGTGAAGCTGCGACTCGACAGAGGGGCTGTGGTGCCCTCTCTTGACTAGTTTTAGTATCAGCCTGGCATTGATACCGAAAATAATCAACAGAAGGTGCCGCAGCCCCTGAAAAAAGCCTATAAAGAGCCACTGTATTGAGTTTTCATTAATTTGGGGTAATTAATGCTTTATACCATAATGTTTTTTTTCTTATTTTATATTATTTTGTACTTACTTCCGTCCTAGCAATGGCAGCGTCCATGGCAAGGGCGCAGCGAAATGACCGCCTCCAACACTGTGAATATGAGTAACGTGTACCTCTGGCACAAAAGAGAGACATCGGCTTCGTAACGTGACGAACTCAGGTTCAATCCCGACCGGGTGAAGCAGGCTTCTTTTAGAGGCCTCCGTTTGGGTGCGTGACACCGCGTGAGTCGGTGGCTGGATACCGTGACCCTGGACAACCTACGACGAAAAGCCGGGCCCCTAAAGTGCACCGCGCGTAATTCGTTTTTAGATGCGAAGCATCTTTTGCTCGGGGGGATGTCCCGCGTCCGTGCCCCGTCCGCAGCACCTCTGATGATGATTGTGGCAGGATGCCCCTAGGGATTGGCCAACCAAAGAATCCATCACGAGATAGTTCCGCGTTCAACCACCGTCGTCATCTTCCCGTAGGGGAACCGCTGAAGAAGAAGAAGAAGGAGAAGAAGACAAAGCTACTCACCGTAACACAACAGTACTTGCGTGCTTTTGCCACCAGTGTGGACCCGGACGCGGAATTCCCTCTGGCGTACTAAACACCAGATCACTCAACATAACGGCAACACAATGGAACCACACGGAACCCCCATGATGCTTCGCATCCTCATCAGGGTTCCCCCACGGGAAGATGGTGTAATTTTTTTAGGGCGTAACACCACTCTTCACTCACACTGGAGCTGCGCTTCATCGCGTGCACTTGAAGCTACGCCGTGCAGGACGGCCGGAACTAGGTTACGCAGATGACCTTCAAAGTACCATTTTTACGGGCGTATAGAAGCAACAGGTGATCCAAGGGACCAATTGTCTCTACTTGCCTGCCTTCGCCGACGACGCGAACAGTTTCGGTTCTGAGCACCTGCGCCATTTTGGGGTACTCTGAGTGAAAAAAAAAAAAAAAGAAACCTAACATCCCTTCCTTAAGAAAGGAAAGTGAAGTTAGAGAAGCGCGAAAGCTCAAGGTGCGTCCAACCTTGGCTGAAAGTGCGCACAACCGATCGTTGAACCGCAGCCACTCGTCGAACCTTCCAGGACCCAAAGTGTAAACGAAGAACGATTGATTGATTGTAGGGTTTTAACGCGCCGACGCAACGCAGGCGATGAGACGCGCCGTAGTGGAGGCCTCCGGATTAATTTTGACCACCTGGGGATCTTTAACGTGCGCCGAAATCTCGTACACACGGGCGTTTCTGCTTTTCGGCCCCATCAGAAAAGCGGCCGCCGCGACCGGGAATCGAACCCGCGTCCTCGTGCTCAGCAGCGCAACGCCCTAGCCACTGAGCCACCGCGGCGGGTCGAAGAACGAACCCATGCGACTAGTTTTCCCGCACGTGTTTTTTTATGAGACAAAGCTAAACTATTGCACTTCTTCTTCATGTTCGATGCATGTATTGTCTTATCTAGAACCGTTTCTTTTTCGTGATTTTTAAGTAACCGTTTTGATACAATGGAAGCCCGGTTTTGCGCATGCGCCGTGTGTCCAGAGACGTTATCAGACTTTGATGGAACCCAGCCTTGAAAACGCTTACGCAAGCAGAGAGAGAGAGAGAATAAGGACAACATCCTGCGTGTGTGTTGTCCTGCTCTCTCCTTGTGTCCTCGTCTTCACGGCTGGGCTTAGTCGTTCTTCAAACTACGCACCAACAGGCCCAGCACTCTTCTACAAAAAAAAAAAAAAACTCTTAGGGCTTTTTGGTTGGCCAACCGGTATAGTGGTGTAAATACATTAGTTTTTTTTTTTTTTTTTTTTACAGAATGCCGTCCGTCCCACTAAGAAAGTTCTTTTAAAAGGCTTAAAATTCTTTGAAGGGGTTTTTGATTTGACCGCGCCACCTTTAGTTGCTTCGGATAAATCTCTAGAGTCAATAACTCATTGTAACCAGTCCATTAACAAAGAATGATCCCTTCTTGACCCCTTACCGTTATTTTGTTTCCTCTTTTTTTTCTTTTCAACGCAATCTTTACTGAATCTTCGCCTTTTACCTCCAGGAGTGAACTCAATCTCTAAAACCTTTTTACTCCGGCCAGCTTTAGTATGCAGCGTTGCTCAGCTGGTCGTGTCGTCCCGCGCACATATATATAAGACGCCCAAATAAAAGAACTTAAGCAACGGGTAGGCATAGCGCGCTCCGGCATAGACACATCACATCGCCCACAAGAATGGGGGTCACCTTCGTAGCACCGGCGGTACCTCCCGTGGTAAACCCCCCCCCCCCCCCTTTCCCCCGTCTTCCTCTAGAATCCGGGCCGCACGCTCTCGTGGCAGCCTTGGAAGTTGTTTACAGGTTCATGTTTCGCTCAGTGTGTTGGACTCTATAAATATTCCACTCTGTTGGTTTTACGGCACCAAAATCTCGCGCATATTTTAGTCGACGCTTCTCCGCTACGCGGATACATAAATGTATGCGAACGCTGACAACGCAGTAACTGTTCCCCCCCATCGCCGTGTTTTTTTTTCTTTCCCGCCACCACACTGCTTGTATTTGCTGCTCGCTTCAAAAACGCTGTCGCGAACATTCTTCCCTATCGTTGTCTCTTGTGTGCTTCCGCTTTTGTGTGTGTGTGTGTCTGCGCGCGTGCATGGCTGCTCTCGTGTTTCATTTTTCTCCAGCGGCTCGTTTTCACAACCCAGCTTTTTTTTCGTCTTCCTCTTCCACTGCTTTTGCCTCAAGCCGCAGTCCACAAATTCGTTGCATGTACGTTTTTTTTTTTTTTTTCTGCTAAGCCTTCGTGGCGCACATGACGTCGTAAAAACAAAACAATGCAATGAAAAAGCACCATACTATCCCGAGGTTGTTTTAAATTCCTTTCCGTGAATGGCAGCGGGATGCCACTGTAAACAGTTACTTCCTTTCTCTTTGTCTCTCTCTCTCTCTCCCGCTCTTGCTTCTGTACCCAGAGCCCGCTGCACGTCGCGTGCGTGCGCATCACGCTTTTGAACACGAATAACGTTTTCAGTCAGAACCAGCCGTTCGCGTTTCCGCGCGGCAGCGAAGCTCGCTTGAATACGCGGTTGTTTCCGATGCGAGAGGACTGCGTCCCAAATGTGAATTGAATTCTCTCTGGCTGCCCAGCGAGGGAAAATCAAGCGCGTAAACGACGGGCAGAGGAATCGTCCGTGCTCCCGGCCACGTACCGAGCAGCGAGTGTGGCTCGCGCGCGCGCGCACAGGGCCGCTCGAATGAAGATCCAGAGAGCTCGCAACATCGTAAACACGTCGCTGTGCCCGCGCGGCCCCAAAAGAGCACCCAATGTATGCACTTCCTACTCAGCTAGGGTCATCACGCAAACGCTAACAATTCCGCTTAGTGCTCATTCTTGTTTTGACGATTACGCCATATGGACGAAGATTCTTATGAGGGAGCGAAAAGCGGGAAATGTGATCTGGGCGGGTAATAATTGTTGTTTGCCTTCCCTTATCCACAATCACTCTTCCGCGTTATTTCAGTGCTAGCTTGGCCCATTTTTCGAAGAAACATCCTTTCACCGTACTGTCTAAAGAAGTAATGACACGAAATTTCAAAGTTGAAATAACCATGTAAAAGGCTCCCTTTTTATCAAGAGATATCTCCCAGCAAGTTTCAACAGTAGCCGTTCAGTATAACATATTTTAAATCCATTTTAATCTCTGCCCGCAAGAGAAAGCCCAGAGCGGGCCAGCATGGTGTAACGGCGTAATTTGGTCCAGCACCGCTACTGTTGAAGGATGAGTCCGGCGACGAAGTACTCGAAGGTTTTAGAGGTTCAAAAGGTTAACTTGTTTAATTATTGACAATTCGATAGAGGCAAAACGTTACAACTCATACATAAAAATAGGAGAAAACAGGCAATCAAGAGCACTTAACGAAACATAGTTGGCGGGCGAAGGGCTCCGGCGTCTGGCCCCGACGACCGGCAGCAAGTGGCTCCCCTGGTGTAGCTGCTGCGCCCGCCCTCTCAATAGCCAGCGGAGCCGCGTTATATTCGCTTCAAGCGGTCCGGTGGGGGACGTATTGGGGGAAAAAGTGCATCCTGGAGCGTGCGGACCTAATGGAACAAGGCTTTTTGCAGCCAAACCGCGAGACGCTTCTTAGCTCCAATCAGCCATGTTCCCGCCAAAGTGAAAAAGAAAAATCAAACACAGGAGACACCAAGTTCAAACTCGAAGGCGCCCGTTTCCGGCAAAAGAATTACTGGTGAGAATAAAGTAGTTCATACAAACTCGAAAGGGGAAAAGACAGGCGGTCGTTTGAACCAGACCGAGGATTCGGAGCACAGAGCGGCCCGCGTAGACGCAACGGGGGGTCGGAGACGCCACTGCGGCGCGGTAACCTGAGACGGCCGATGGCTCGCTTCCCTCAACAGGCGCGTACTCCGGTCGGTCCGAGCGCAAACACACGCGCCGGAGCCGTTCCTAAGAAAAAAAGGGGGCCAGGACGTTGGCCAGGGCATAGTCGCGTCCGAAGCGCTTTCACACAAAGCACTTGGAAGCAAGAGCCTTGGCTGCGGGCACAGAACCCAAAACAACCAAAAAACATCAACAGACCTCCGCTTCGCGACAATGGCATCATCGGCTACTTGCCCCAAACTGCCGAAGTCGGGGCTCCCGTGACGTAGCCGACGCGCTGGCTGCGGTTGGCGTGCGCTGCTACACCGTGTGTACACGTCATTGTTTTGGGACCGACGTCATGCTGCCCAGGCGCGCGGGGATGGTGAAGACCTCAGCCGGTCTGGGCGAGCGCGTGCGCTCGCCTGCGCGCGCGTCCAGACGGGCAGCGGTGCGACAAGAATGGTGACGTCAGGTGCTACGTCCTGTCATGGCGGCCGCTAGGCGTTCGTTTTGTCGAAACGGAAACTGACACGAATAAACGATGCCGTAAATGATTGTTTACGCAGCGATCGACCGTCTAATGTACCATTCTATGATTAGTCGGCTAATCGACAACCATAGCAGCGAAAAAAACATAACACGAAAATTTCGTGTCAGTACTCCTTTAAATACTTATACGTGAATACAGACGGATGCCCCTTTTACTAGCAGGTTACGTGGCACAAAGTTTCACATCTGCGCGTCCTGGGTTGCTTAAAAATGCCGCTCCAAACAAAGAACGGGAGAAGAGGGAGGAGGGAACATCGCGCCAGCGATCAATAGCTAAGTGGCATGTTCTCCTTATGCCGCACCGGTGCTTCCGGAGTAGAAAAAAAAGGAAGGAAAAAGAAAGAACAGAGGGAGGCGCCTACAGCGGCCATCATCTCTACACGGAAAGGCGTGTTCGCGAGGGAACGTACCTCGGCAAATTATTGTCTCGATGAACGCGGCAAAATGTTAAGTGTGCCGGATTCGGGGACGTATATATATATACTTTACTACATTCGGGAGAAGGCCCGGGCCTCTCGAAAGGAATCTGTATTTCCAGCGTTTTTAAAACTAAAGCAAAACGCAGAGGCCGCATGAAAAATGAGGTGGGCGTGCGAGCCAGCGACGACTGAATCAATACGCTAGGATCATACATTTCTTATCCGTCTTTTTCTCGGCGTTCTTATTTCTTTTCGCCGCTTCGGTGAGAAGGTTAACGCACTCATCTAAGTGGCCTGTAGGAACGCACTTACATGCGTGGATGCGAGAACAGACGCACGCACACCAGGGTACACAATATAACGAATCCCAGTCGACGCACGCACGAATCGTATAAGGACGCTTGTGCGCCGAGGGCCCTCCATTAGAAGTTCGTGTTCCTGGGCACTCCGCCGCCCGGTCCGACGAGCCTCGCGTTTCTTGCACCGGGAATTTCGTAATCCTCTCCGCGTTCTTCTAAGAAACATGGCCTCCTTTTTGCGCTGAGTTGTTACAGTTCGCGCGTTACTTATTTTCTCGCACATTCTCGTCTTTTCTCGAACCGCCTTCTGCCTTACTTTTTCCTTCGGCTTGCTTAAGTGTCCCCGTTGCAAAGCGCTTAATCTTTTTTCGCGAAAATATGCTCCTTATCACGCAACAATAGCCCCTGCAAATGAAGAAGTTCTTGTTTCTGGGGAAAAAACACAAAACTAGGATTGAATTTTTTCGCAGCACGTAATACTCTAGATTTACTTGCTCGCGTGGAAGATATTTTTTCGGTGTAACTGAGAAATACTAAGAAAAATTTGGCAACGTGTGGCTAACTTTTTTGCACAAAGCGTGCGAACTGTGCAGGCTTTCAACCGAACCTGCGCGCAATAGACGCAGTTTACGCGCTCGGGTAACTCAGTCCGGTCAGTTCTCTCTACTCGGTTAAGTGTGGGGACAAGTTATTGCACCCCTCTTTTCGCTGGGGCGATGCGCGCGACAAAAAGTTTTTTTTTTCTCTCTCTCTTTTTTTTTTGATCTTGCCTTCTTCGGTTTGTTTCCCAGAGGTATGTTCGCTGTGCACAGCCGCCGAAAAATTGGTACACACTTTTCGCCACTGTCTTCATAACAAAAGACGACGAGGTATGGTAGTTAAGCCCCAGCGAGACGTTTTTCTGAGATTGACGGTGGCACGAATCTTCTCACCCATGAACTCCAACCGTTGCGCATTGCTGCACTGACTGGAAAGTTAACACGGTTGGAAATAACGCAACCAAACGCCGAGCCGATGCATTCTCACAATCAACCCGCACTTCGAAAACCCCGCATTCACGCGCTTCAATGAATCGTACAGGGGCCTTATTGGTGTGGGAAAGAGTATAAACGTATGCGAAAAGAAAGAACTGTATGACATCAAGATGTTGAGCAAAAGACGGGGTAGGGGGTAGGTAGACAGACTTTTATATGAGTCTCAGCCAGGTACCAAGTTGAGCTTTGAAGCTGTGTCCCATCCAGCGGGAACGATAATAATGAGGCGAAAAAGGATGACTAAAATACAAAAAAAATGGGCAAAGGCTGCGTAGTCTACTCTCTGACAATCTTTTGCGTAAGCTTTGAGAGCGGGCGCTGCCACCACCGAGGCTTGATGCAGTTTAGCGGAGGTCCTGAAGAGCTTAACGCAGGGGTGACGCCACATACCGAATACACCCCAAGCTTTAGGTAGCACACACGCACGCACGCCAGACGCCTCCCATTCCGTGTACACTTGGTAGCCCTTTTGTTTCATCCTTCCCGGCGCCTGGGCCGGGCGGCTTCAAAGAAGCACGGCCTTCGGAAGCTACACCCGTGTGCACCTTGGGAAAATGCACACACTCGCCTGCCCGCTCACCGTCGACAAATTTTTGGCATGGACATCAAGCTCGGAGTGGAGTTTTTTTGTTTGTTTTTTTCTGTGTCTTCCGCTAACCTCCATTATCTTAATTTCTCGCCATTTAAACATGCAAAACTCGCCGGCGTAGTGATACTCACCGGCTTTGTCAGGAAAACTGCCGCGATTTACAAACTTTTCCCGCTGTAGACCGGGGAGCACAATTAAAACGTTAACAACGGAGCAGTCACGAGACGTGCGTAAGGTAATGACGCTTCCTGGCCACCTCCTCCGATCCCCTCTCATTTAAGTTTTGAAGCCATTGGTTCTCGCGTGGGACGGGGCTTGGCGTTCTTAAGGCTTGCGCCCTCACAAAGGTGAAAGAGCGAATTGTCCAAGTGGTGCCGGTCTTCACTCTCTACGTCATCCCGTGGGTTCAGGCGGGCTCTTTCTATGGCTCGGTATAGGGAGCCGCCTGTCGTGGATGGCCCGCGCGTCCAACCGACAAGGCACCATGGCCCGTTGTCTTCACGATAGTACGAGCGTACGGGGTGGAGCACGGGGGTGCTTTCGAGGCGTGGTTTTGTAGGGGAGGCGATGGGACAGTTTTGTGGAGCTACTAGGCATCCGAGAGCTTTTCAGTGACTCAAAGGATTGCGAACGCTCATCTATACTGAGTTACTGTTTTCCGCGCTACAGTTCGCGGACGCCCCTGTGTCGTGGGTATGACTCTAAGCGACTGTGATGAAATTTGAGTCCTTCCTATAGCGGTAAAAAATTCCCGTCGTTGAAGTTCGACTTCCTGTCTAGTGGAACGACCGCGAAAGCAAACAGTGGCGCTAAAAACTGAATATATGGCTCTTAAAGCCGCCATTACCGCCGCCACATTTAAAACGAAGGACTCTTCCGTAGTAGAGTAAACTAGAAGATTAGACTGGATCCAACGGGCTTAAAGAAGGGAAGCAAACAAACGGAGAGAGAGTGTGTGTTTGTGGCCTTTAATGGTACTGGTGAGGTTGCCATAACAAACGGCACCTTAGGAAACAGCCCGAAAAACTTGGACAGAGAGAGGGAGAGCTGTTTCCTAAGGTGTCACGTGTACCCAACTAGCCCAAAGTCAAGCTTTAGTACTAACACACGCATCTAACCCTTCAGCGGTCGGGACCTAATTTTTCCGTTACAAATAATATTTTATATGTAATCTGAAGGTTTCTGGGCATGATACTTGTTTTTGAACTTTTACTTTGACAACCCACGTAAACGCATTAGAAAAAGGCCAGCAAAAGCACAAAAATTCGTTCCTGACGACACTGGGGTGCATAGATGCAATCAACTACAAGATGCTTTTGTTCCTCCATGTCTACAATTGGGCTAAATGAGTGCATTTGAAATTAACACAAAAACAGTTCCTATTAATATTTATTTACTGCATTGCTTAAGTACTTGACGGCGCTATTCAGAACAATGTCTCTGGAGAGGGAGAGGGAGAGGGGGACAAGGCTTTTTCATTAGATGAAAGCAGGGAGGCCTGCCTACATGCTACTCTGTGGGTTTGGGGCGGGTAAGGAATAAAAGCACTAAAGGAAGTAGGGTGTAAGGCCGAGAAATAAAAAAAAAGGAAGTAAAAATAATATTTAGCCTGTAGGCATGAGCGGGTGACGTAAAAAAACTCAATGATCTCTCAGTGTTATAATATTTACTCCTAAATTGTATAAGCGACGCCGATGTCAGGCAGGCAATCGTATATAGCTGTTAGCACTTTCCGCTGAGATGAGGGAGATAGCTATGGTCCAGCAAGTGCTTTTAAAGTAAGAAAACTGCGGTTGAGGCACTCACTTTTGTTTGAGGTCATCTCAGCTACCCTCGATACGCAGTTGTCGCAATAATGGTTTGCGGTTTGGCTGAGACGAGAGAGGCAGAAATTCGGAACCACCGCATTGAGGCGCAAGTGATGGTAGAGACTCTCCAGAAGGCTTCAAAACTGAACCGGTGTCCTCATTCCCAGACCACGATTTTTAATGATGCAAAAATGGGGACTGGTCTTCCGGAAGAGAGCAGGTGTAGTTGCGTTCGCTTACAGCGAGCTCCATCGTTAAAGCTGAGGAATCATGTTTCGTGAAAGATTTTTTCCTAGCATTCCTAGTAGCTGCCGCCATCAATTATCCTCGCCTGCTTTTTCATTGCCTATAATGCCGCTGTGCTCAGGACCCCATTGTAGTTTCACGTTCCCACGCGTCCATTTTTCCACCAGAAGTGCGTTACAGAGGCAATACAAACAAAATGAGTTCTCAGTTACGGAAATATCGCATGTTTTATATGTTCGAAATTTAACAATCATATCCTGTAATAGGGGCTTGAAATGGGAATATATAACAGTCTCAAATCTAGCAGTTGATTGTTTGAACAAATAAGGGAAGGGGGGGATTCAATGTTAGCTATTAAACTGTAAGAAAGGGATAGGAAATTCAAACTTGATGCATGAATAGAGAAATATCGACGTTAAATGAAAATCTCCGATTGACTTATGGAATAGGGGAAGAGGGTAATTGGTTCGGGCATGAAAGTATGGTGCTGTTAATGAATAGAGAGATGGAGATTTCATAACAAATGATTTATAACAGTGGGGTCATCTGAGTAAGCCTGGGAGTAACTGAAGTGAACCCTGAGAGTACGATAAGGGGTAATGCAAAAAAATGATCTAATTTCTGTTTTAAATGGTGGTGAGGGTGCCAAAAGATTGTAAAAGACCTCCTAAACTCCCCAAACGGAAAAACCGCTTTTTCAGCAGTCTTGTGGATTCGCTAACAGCTGCGGATATTCTAGCTTCAGGTTACTTACTTCTACTTTCCCTCTTCTCTGAAGGTTTTATTAAACGCAGCTCTTCGTTCGTTGAAAGTTTGGCTCCATGTTGTCTCTCCGGTCTTAATATGTTCTAAAACCTTAAGAGACGTGTCCTTATTACGCTCTATTTGAGCTCGCCGAAGTGTGAGATGTGTTGTAATTGATTTCTAAAGCTAACACAAAATTAAACTTGTTGAAGCAGTTCGCACCCTCTCTCCCCTCCCCTCCCCCCCCCCCCCCTTTCCTACTTCGCCTCCGACTTTTGAACACAAAATTTTTGGGACTAACGAAGCCGGAAATTCGCTACAGATATGCTCTCACATTTTAGTCGTAATTGAGTTAAGTTTTTCTGAACGAGATTATTTATCGGCATCTTTCCATGGCTACTTTTGCGGCTAAAAACCTATTGGTTGACTTTTGTCGAATTGTTACCATAAGTTAGTACGCATTCACAGAAACTGTTGTGGAGTTCAGTGTCACGAGGGCAGCAGTCTGAGGCATCCGCCGGCACCAGTAAAATGTACACAGGCACCATGAAAGTGCGAAAGTGAAATATTGGTTATTCTACAGCATAGAGTTTCATACTAATATATACTAGAGGGAAATCTGGCGCTGCATTCGCGGGCCGCCGTGGGCGGCGCCATTGCAGCTAGCGACGTTCCTCGCCTCCTTGGCTTGGTTAGCCACATGGCTTCTTTTTCGTCTTGGAGCCAAAAGGGGTAACATTGTTTTTTTGTTCATCTCGCATGAAGCTTCTAAATAATCCCTGACAAATAAATCTTTCTGGAGCTTTAATTTTATAATAATAAAACAAATTCTATTAATCTGCGACAGTATAATCGTTGCATTTTTGCAGCCAAAGCTAACTTTTGAGCCTGTTCATGAGCCATGCCAAGGACAAGTGGAACGTGCCTGCCCGGTACATGACGGCACGCTCGCCGAAGCGCGGCTCCCCTAGACGGTGGCGCCAGATTTCCCTCTAGTGTATATTAGTATGAAACTCTATGTTCTACGGTTTTCTTTACGTTCTTTCGCTTTGGGCTCAGGAGGTTTCTTTTAAGTATCGGTCTATCGATTCGCCAGGAGCACGTTTTGTTGCGTTCAACCTTCACCTCAGCAACACTCGCTTGCTGTGAAACAGCCTGTACAGGCAATGAATGAATGAATGAATGAATTTATTGTAAACAAGGAAAGGAAAGACCACCAGCAGGCGTAGTTTGTCTCACCTAAGGGTGGACACCGGAACGCCTGCTGGTGGGGGCGGGGGGGGGGGGGGGGTGTAGGGAATGGGGAAAACAGTTGTACAGGAAAGGGAGGATAGAGAGAAGGAGAGGATACATATATACAAATATACAGGTCTAACAGGACATATATGTACAATATATACAAGGTAAACACTAAAACACGAAGGCAAAAAAAACGAAAAAAAAAACAAGAAAAAAAAAAAACAAAGCACCCACACACACACCGTTTAGTTTATGTGGGGAGAAAGCGGAGAGCCGGGAGGAGTCCTGAGGGCCTCATGAACTCCGTCCCGCTCTCTGGCCTCGAATCTACTTTTGTACAACTTGTCGCTTTGTAGGTGTAATACTACTTCGCCAGGATCTGCCTTTTGTTGCCTTCAACCTTCACCGCAGCACACCCCTACTTGCTGTGAAGCACCCTTTAAAGGCAAACCTCGAATCGTCTTTTGTACCACTTTTCGCTTTTTTGGTGTAATACTTCGCGGGAGCTGCGTTTTCTTGCCTTCACCTTCACCCCAGAATTACTATACTTGCTGTGAAGCACGCTTTAGAGGAAAACTCGAGCCTGCCTTAAGACAACCTGTCGCTTTTAACTCCTCCACTTCGCAGGGCCCCCGGATTCGGTGATCAACTGCTCGCAAGTGAACGCCACCGAGGAGGGCGTCTCCCTGGAGTGCGTCGAGGGTCCCTGGGACGGAGGCATGTCGGCGCCCCTCTTTCTGGCCGAACTGTACGACGCGGACTCTGGAACTCTGCGCGCAAACCTCACCAGCACACCGGGCGGTGGTGCCGCCTTCGTCGTGCGCGGCCTGCCGGGGGGCGCCACCTTCCGCGTGCTGGTGTACGCCACCAACGGCAAGGGCCGCAGCGCCCCCTACGTCTTAATGGCCCACACTCTGCGGCCAGCAGAGAAGTTTACGGGTAAGCGAGCCTCTTTCCGACGCTATGTAGCTGTGAATGCTAATCACCTGACTTAATACTTAATTTGTGGCGCCGTAGGCTTCGCCGGATGGCACACACGATGTAAGCTTTGGAAGCGATCGCAATTCAACGTATTTTAGAAAAATGATGGTAAATGGCATAGAGCTAATGTGTCATTATCATGCGAATACCGAAAGAAAAACACTCAAGCTTTAAAAAAAAATAATCTTGAATAAAGCTATAGAAAAATGCGTAAAATGTTGAGAGTACCCTTTATAACCAGCATACAGAAGTTTCTTAAACAAAATAAAAATAATCTGCATGGTGTACTCTCTTGTTTAGAATTTCCTTGAAAACAATATAAAATACGGGAAAATCTGCTTGCACGAAAACCCACTATTCATCGATGAAGTCAAAATAGTGTGGAGTTCAGAGGGGGCAGGAAAATCAACGTTTGAAGTCTTAAGCTAATCTTATCATAGCGGATTCCAAGCTCACGGCACATCATACCTAGTAACAGCGCTGGGCCTCGACCAACTAGAAAAAGCAAGTCAATGATAAAAAGTGTACATATGGGAAAAGCGTAACTTTATGTGAAAAATTTGCTGGGCTGGAAATTGATGCTTAGGTTCGTGTGCTCGAAGTACGGTGTGTCTTCCTTCGCATTCTGGATGGTGTCTGGTCCTCAAAATTTTGAGCATATTTATATTGAAGGTACGAAACAAAATACTTTTCAGTTAAAACGTTAATTACTGACCCGAAGCAAACACTAACTAAAGCTAACATGACGAGGAGCCTTATTGTTGGGTTTTCTGTTCAGGGTAGCGTCACACATGAGCAGTTTACGTTGGGGGTACAGATTAATTTTATTGGGCGGTTCTGCAATCGCACAGAAAACGAGGATAGGTGTACACGATGGGGCTCCCGACAGGGCACTTCATGGTTGCCAGGAAGGCCAAAAATAGTAGGGTGTGCCGTCAAGCTGTAGCTTGTGCCCTTGAATGTCCCTGTTTAGAACTCTTCCAGATCCTCCTTACAATCCCATGCGTGGTATAATCTAACAAAAAACCCTCATCTGGACACCCAGTGTTTAGCAGAATATGCTACTGTTGTTTTACCACTTGTTCGTTTTACCTCAGCTTATTTATTCATTCGTTTTTTGAATTTGATCTGGTATCATTCTTTCGCCTGCGGGCGAAATATTGGGCCGAGCTCCCACGTCACTTTTTTTGCTTTACGCCGTCACCTTGACTTAGCAGGTAGACTCAGCACTAATAACTTCCATAATAGGCTTAAATGGACACATAAATGCGTGTCTGAAATTCTCTCATCGTCATAACAGCCACCGTTAGCAGCATCACGTTGTTCGATGGTGTTTATGGCATGACGAAGGCCATTGAATTCCAATCTCTGCCCAATCTGCGTCGTTCGAACCTGTTCTTCACCCCCCGAGCTCTCGAAGCTCACTTCTTAGAACAACCTGCCTGCCTTCTCCTACTTCTCATTGTGTCCCTTGGTAGCCATTTTGTTTCCCGAGCGGTATCCCTGTGGTCCGTCTATCCGAATCACAGGGATGGCCGATACAAGCTTCGCTCCAGCACGCAATCTGACCACCTATGTGCAGTGATCAATCAGAACCCCCCCTAAGAAAATCAAGTTTACTATCTGCGGCTACTTACAACTGCCTTACATCTGAGACTAATGGGAAAGGCATTTGCCCTGCAGTGGGCTAGATAGGCTGGTGCTTCCTGCAGCCAATAGAAAGTGGTGAAATGGGCATGAGCTTCTTATGGCGGCCGTCATTTTCACTGACCAATCCTCTTGAATGGGCATTTGAAAATTGGCATTGGTTATGTTTAGCTCGCAGCTAAATGGGAATTGGTGAAGTGGCCGCCGAGAGGTTATGACGGCAGCTGCCAACGTGATTGCACAATACACCGGATTGGGTATGTTGTCAGCCCTATATTCAGCAGTAAAGTATGGTCAGAGTAATGTTGAGTCTAACGATGGGCCAAGCAACGTCAAACTCATAGTAGGTCGAGGTGCACCTACCGGTTGTCGGCGTTTCTAAGGTCAAAGGCTACAACGCATTTACGAGATCCTACTTCAGTCAACTGTAGCCATCGAGCTGGGCCTTAGAGTGCGCATGCTCTACTCGCTTTCTGGAGGGCCTGGGTACGCTTCCCATCTAGTTCCAAATGTTCCTAATTGTCGTGTCAATTTAATTTCTTCACACTTATTTGCTTTGCGCTGTCGGGTAATTTAGGGGCTGTATCGCTTATACGGACACCGATGACGGCTGTATGTTCAATTGGCGCTTAATGCTGTCGCATTAAAATAGCATTTACTTGCCCTCCCCCATCTCCTCCATACCACTCCGAGGCCCGTGCTTCGCTATCTTAAAACGGCAATGCTCTCAATAAGACCAGTGCTAAGACAGTCGTTGTACGTTCGCGTTGTACATACTAAGAGAGAGAGAGAGAGAGAGAGAGAGACTTGAATGTAAATTGAAGAGGTCAGCCCCACTAACGTTAGTTCTTGCTACTCGCTATTGCAGTTACTAGCAGGTTTGTAAATCCCTATGGTTACTGGTCACAATCAAGCTCTTATTTATTTTACTCTTATATTTCACAATCAAGCTCTTACATTTATTTTCTCTCTCAACTTCTCATAGAGGAACGCAAAAACGTAATTTGTAAGTATGTCGAAGCGATGAGGTGGTTCCCAAGACCACAGTGGGAACACTCATTCATCTTTGAGTTATAGGTGGAAAAGTTATTTTTGGTGCGCTGCACTGTGACGTTGCCTTACATTGACGTCATGGTAGGCTTAATTATAAACTTCGCTGTTTCTTTCAACTGCGTTTCGATTCTAGCAGCCCTTCGACCTTAGAACTTTATCTCTAAAGTTTAATTATTTCTTTCTATTACAACTTGTAGCTTGTTTTGGAAATGATCGTTTTGTGGTTCGATGATGCAACGAACATGACTTTCCCGGATACTACCATTTACTCTAACTTAGCCTCGTAGGTGAAAGCAAACTGGCTCATACTTATGCAACATACAGTTGGGAGGGATTGACCAAGAATTAATGAGAGCTTCGTGCACTGTGCCAGATATGCCGACCATTTCTAGTGCAGACAATTCGAACATGTACCGGATAAGCCACACCCTCCAGTCCCCGACTTTTATGGCTGCAAACGCGCTCTCATCCTCATCTTGTGTGAGCACCGAAAGTGCCATTTAGACATCTGTAGATGGTGTTCCGGCATCCCTATCCCCTGACGACATAGCTGGCGTGGCGAGCGGAGCAAGGATCCCCGGCTCACTTCTATTTCAGACTTCCTCCCACAGCTTACTATACTTATTGGTACAATGCCCATTTGGTTTGCAATAAATGAGAAGTGGGACGATGACACAGGACTGGCACGCTGGGAACGCGACGCGTATTAGGAGAGTGCTGCACCTCGTGTGTGGCTTTGACTTTTCGCTGTACGGGTAACTGAACGCCGTCCTCTAGGGCTCGACCATACCTTCGAATAAACATAGTTACTATACAATACAGAATTTATTTATTCGTAGGACACTGACGCGGTCTATCATGCAATAACGCCTACTGATGTTTACTTTTGTCGCAAACGATGCACCAATGATCCCACCTTTGCTTTCACCGCAATCAGTCAGTTTTCAATGCCCTCGTAAAAAAGTAAAAATGAATAAAACAATGGGGAGGCTAGGGCAGGGCATAAGAAACCCATCGCAAAATCTTTGCCTTTCAATTTTGAATCGCATTCTTGTTCCTATAGTTACGTTTAACTAGCTTCTCTTCTTAGAATGTTTATTGTTCTTTTCTTGGTGCTCATTTCCGCCCACCCCACGCTATATCCAAAGTTAAATCCTGTGTACGCCACCGGACACAGAATGCTTGTGTCCCTCCCAACACTTTGCTAACACTTTGGAATTGCAACCGAGGTGCTTCAACCGTGTCTCTCGCGCAAGCCCACGTTTCTCAATGTCACCCCTTCCACGGGGGCATGCTGCGACGTCCTCCTTTCTCTCTCCTGATCACTTAATCTGCTCTTTTATTTTTTGATTCCCTCCATGCCGCCCTTTGCAACAGCAGGGGTTCAGGGGATGATCGTCATTCGGCCGTTCTTGGGCGTGCTGATCGGCATCGTCATCGCGCTGGTCATCGCTGCGGTGGTCGTCATTATCTTCATCCGCTGCAAGAAGCACGGAAGACGCAAAGGTGCGAGACAACCTTGTATAGTGCTCGGCGCTGTTGTCATGACGCCTGAAGGGCACAGCTGGCGCAAAATAAGTTACCTTACTTCTCTTGTAGTTTTGTGAGTAGTGTCGGTAGTTGTTTGCATGACGTGGCAGTAACTGCCCACTTATGGTGAGTGCGTGATTGTACCTAGCGTTGCGGTTATTATACTGCCACTCCCACTGGTACTTCTCTAAACTCTTCAGTAGGATTCATTTTATCATAGAGGCTGCACTAATATATGCCTTTAATATTTTCCCTCCCTTCACAATGGCAGCCGTCCTCTTTAAAAAATTGCGTTTTCTCAGGGAAAGTGTGGATTGTCGCAAACAGGCGTCCTTTATAAGTAACACAAAAAAAAGAAGAATATTCAATGCACTCTTTTGGCCGGCGCAAAACAAGCAAAAACATTATAGGTTCATATGTATATGTATGCTTGGCAGCAAGACAGAGCAAAATTAAGCTTTAAATTTTGGGGATATTACGAGATTTTTCGTTAGCTAAGAAGGGCGTTGTAGTGAAGGGCTCCGGATGAATTGCGACCACCCGGGGATGTTTTACGCGTTCCGAAATCTTGGCGCATGGGCGTTTTTGCATTTCGACTCCACCTGAAAAGCGGCCCCCGCGACCGGAATCAAACCCGCGTCCTTGGGCTCAGCAGCACAACGCTTTAAACACTCAGCCACCGCGGCAGGTACACAGTGACAGAGTAGCACTTTAAAAATGTAGTGACGAAAACCCAAATCTCAAAGCAGCCATGAAGAGAAAATACAAGTTTGGTTAATTCAAAAGATTGCCTCGTTAGAATCATACTGACACCACTTTTAACGAAACTTCGCTCAAATAAGCTATATAACTAGGAGGAAAGGGAATGGCCATGCGACCCACTAGCTCATTTCCCGCAACAGAACCTATGATGTCATACCAGACAGCTCTGCGATTGGCGGAGGGCGGCAAAAGTAAACGCAAATTAGGCAGAACTTATAAGCTTGCCGAACGAGCTATTTGCGCTTAAATTTAGGGCACATTTTTTTTAAAGCCCTAAGAATGGTGGGACAAACAGTGGAAGTTACGAAAGCACAGGTAAACCTAGAAGTACCGATGTGTACTGCCGTTGGTACTGCGCGCACTATGCTTGGTTTAGCTGCACAGGATTGCGGGGCTTTAGGGTTGTTTCAGACGACACCGGTCGATTGATCCAAGCGACGATGTCTAACGTGACCGTATTTGTCGAGCGAGCACCATGTTTCACGAAACGATTGTCTCCGTGAGCAAAACAAGCTTAGTACAAATACGTTCACAAACAAACCAAATGCAGAAAACGGCTTGCCATGGTGTGGTAGCGCCATCTAGGTTCACTAACGGTAAACACGGCCCTGTAATGTCATTGGAGATTACGAAAACGCACGATTTAGCGGGAAAATCAATATTTTAGCTTAAATTAATTTCTCAGTGAATAAAGCATCGTTTCGGACAAGCGCTGGGGGCACTACAAAACAAGAAATCTTTCGAATAACGCAAACTTGTGTTTTGTCTTCATGGCTCCTTTAAAAGGTATTACCGATTTATTACGACAAACAACCGGCGTCAATCTTTTAGAGTAATGTTCTCTATGTCCGGGTTACTCTTTCTGACTTGCTCATTCAGTAATGTCAGTAGTTGATATTTTAACAATTGCATTCCGTAGATGGCCCGATATTTCATGACTCCATTCTCAGGTGCGACAAGTTTAACAAGCGGGTAACGTTCTCGTGAGAGCGGCGAATCATGTGGCCTTATTATTCTTTCTAACTTATATGTCATGCAACATAGTTTTTACGTCTATAAATAATTTCTCTAGATGACGTTGTGAGCTATGAGCAGTTATTTTGTCAGGGCGAGATAGGAAGCCTTGCTTATTATCTTTACGGCTCTTTTTTGGGGAAGTGGAATTTTCAGGGAAGCAGGTTAATAAGAAATATTTACTGAGATTTTTCACGCCCTTTTGTTTCCCTTTTTTCAGGTTCGGAAAAGGAGCAGATGGAAGACAAGTAAGTAAACATCCTTACAGTTCGCAAAAAAAAATCAGCAGTGAAGTATGACTGCTTGGAAAAGCTATACTATATTTTATCAGCACACGTGTTAAGTAACCTGTCTGTGCTTAAAAACCTTTGTTATCTGTTTCAAAAAGCGAATTATCGCCATTGGGGTTTAGGTGGTCTGTTTACAACTTTTATTTATTTATTTATTTATTTATTTATTTATTTATTTATTTATTTATTTATTTATTTATTTATTTATTTATTTATTTATTTATTTATTTATTTATTTATTTATTTATTTATACAGCAAGATCTTCTTCTAGGCTACTTTTTGAACTATAAAACGCTATATATAAAAATCTTAAATTTTACCCCATAAACATCATTTTAGCTAAAGGGTAACTATCTACATTAAAGGTGCCATGAAGAGAAAATACAACTTCGTTTAATTTGAAAGAACTAGGATTCAGTATCTCACTCAGCTCCATTACAGCCACAAAAGATGTTTTTTTAACGAAAAAAAGCAAGAAGTATTTAAAAACTTTCAAATTTTGCGCCACGGTGACGTGTTATGAGCAAGAATGACGTCACACGGGCCAACAATAAAACATAATTTTCAGTACGTTAACTGCAGGTTAGCATTCAAGTAATGCGCTAAAATGGAACTAGAGGCCCCATTACAGACGTCCAGTCATGTGTCGTCGCGACAGGTCAGTTAGGCGGCCGCCAATCGCACAAACAAGGTTCCGTGACGTCATAGAAAAGTTGCGGGAAATTGGCTAGGGGGTCGCGACTGCTTCACACGTTTTCTTTAATATCTCCATTATTTGTTCGAAGATTGCGATGATATTGGTATCATTGTTATCGGGACTAAGCAGTCTTTCTAATAAACCCAACTTGTATTTTGTCTTCATGGCTAATTTAAGGAACTCTCAGAGCACGTTCTATGTATAATATTCCCCTTCGTATTAACTCGACCTGAGCCTGTAAAAAACAGTAACAGCCTTATGCCATACAATAGGAGAACTGATACTTTATAATTAATTAGAGGTGTGCGACTACTTAATATGGGGCTGCGAATGGAATGAGAATACTATAAAAAATTAGTTCCCAATAACTGATAGAGAAAAAAGATTACTTAGGCATCTACGACTTACCATATCCGAGTGTTCATGTACTAGAACTTGATAAGATTATGGTACAAAAGATCAGACAAGATGGCGAAGAACAAATATTTGGTTTTGATGGCTATGAAGAAATTCGGTTTAAGATGCTGTGTATACCGGTAGTAGGTATGACTAGCTCTCTCCAGCTATTAACGTGGCTGGTATGACCAGTACCTTATTGGAAGCATTTCCAACAAGTGATGACTTTTGATTACTCACTGATGCCATTATAGCACTTGAGAACTTATTTTCGGCTTATCAATCTTACACAAGTAGGGTTCCGCTTGAGATAACATGCGCCAGTGTCAGCATCTACTCGCTTTGCGCTTGGCCTGGACGTGCTAAGCTTTTTTGCCAACCTTTGACGTCGTGCAAAGAAGCCAGCCTGAACAATTGTGCTATGTGGTGAAGTCTGAAAGTTTGCGTGTTCGAAAATTTTAAAAGCATCGCGTACTTCAAACGGTAAAATGCGATGTGGTTCTAATACAAAAGAAAAACACTATTCGCGAGGTATTTGAAGGTCTGATTATTCGCACACATCTTATGGTAACCATGCATGATATAAACACGTTTTTCTGTGTCGTACTTCTAGCCGACTAATAAAAAAACTTGCGTTGAACAATTGGGATTCTTTCTTTTTCGTTAATTTCAACATAAAGAAATAGGACCCAAAGTTATGTGGGTGTTATAGACAATGAAGATGTTCAAAATAAAGGTTTTAAACATTCTACTCCTAATCGAATCGTGGACCCGGGTGGAGAAAATCTGGAATCTGCAAATATTACGTATTGTCAGCTAAAAATGTAGGGCTCAAGTTGTCGCTTTTATTGCAGTATTCAGCAAAACTTGGATCCATTTAAATGATTGTGCGAAAGCTAGGTAATTTAGTAATTTTCTGCAAAGGGACAGAGAGAGAGAGAGAGAGAGAGAGAGAGAGAGAGAGAGAGAGAGAGAGAGAGAGAGAGAGAGAGAGCTCTTAAATGTGAACTGGCGAGGTCAGCCCTGCAGTGACAAGGCTTCCTACGGCAGATGACTACAGTGATGAGTGGTGAATGTCGGATGTTACAGGTGCAGCAGCGAGAAAACAAGCAAGCAATGGTAAAAACAAAAAAAAAAACAAGAAAATGCCCCTAGCAAAGTTAGACATGAAAATAAATTTGAAAAGAATATCGTTAATGTAAACTCTGAATCAAAATATAAAGTAAAACGTGCAAAAAAAAGGAAGAACACCAACCCAAGAAAAAGAAATAAACACCACAGCGCGAAAGAGAACATATCTTGAGAGTTGAGGAACTTGCACTGTTTGCGATCTAGAAATTTGTCCAGGAACAGGAGCAGAACGTTTCTTCCGAAGGTTCTAATTGCGTTTTTGGCCCAGCGCCCAAGTTCGAGACTGCCTCCATGGCGTACACGAGACAGGGAACACGCTGCAGTTTTTCGCGCAGCAGTGAACCGAGGGCACCTGAAATTGTGTGGTGCGACTACAAAGAGCAGTTTTAGAGCTTTATCAGAAAACATCGCAGTAGCAAGGGCAGTATTCTTTTCGACCGCAAAATTTCCTTAAATCAGATGGACACCACCTTTTTTTCTTTTACTTAAAGGAGGAGGAGATAGCCTTTATTACATCAGGAACACGCTAGGTCAAGTGGGGGAAGAGGGAGTAGAGGGTGGGATATTCGTAGCTTGGGACATCTTGAAAATAAACCGTTCAAGTTGAAGCTAATTGGCTCCTTACGAAGGTTAAATAAAAAAAGACCTCTTCGTCAAAGGCTTCAGCGGACACCAAGGCGTTTTCTTATTTATTTTGTTGATGTAACACATGTGGAATTCATTTTATGCAAACAAATGCTTACCTTCTCAGTAAAGGCTTCATTACGAGGCAATTCTCTCTGCACCGACTTTTAAAATCCTTTATAGCAATGAAAAGAGCTCAAACTGTTTCGACCAATCAGTACCGCTTTTATGTCGCATAGAGATAACGCGCCATTAAACGCTATGCATTGCTCAGGACTAAAACCGTACTCTAATTCCTTCCACGTGCAGATCGATGACGCTTCTGAAGAAGGATCCCGACGAGTCGGTCGATATGGAGGAAAAAGGCCCTGACATAATTCCAGCTACCACAGGTAATGCACAACGTTTATCTCTTATGTTTCTCTAACAAGTTGACGCTGCCACATCCTCCACGTTTAAAGTATATTATTTGAACCCAAATGCTCTCTTTATTTATCAACAATACTGTCGTCCTCATTTGAGGGCATAGAATGTGAGCATGCATAATCTGCATTCCATGCCACAATGTATCAGGCAGACCCTCAGACACTGCGTGCGTGTGTATGTGTGTGTGCGTGCGTGCGTGCGTGCGTGTTTGTGCGTGCGAAACTTGCATTATAAAAACCTTGGTATGAATGCTTGTTTTATTTGCACATCGCAACGTCGACGCTTTGCTGTAGCAATAGCCGAATATTTACCCAGCTCCGTTTGCGGGACACTGCCTGCAGTTTCGAACTTCCTGCGCCTCAGTGAGTTGTCACAACAAACGGAGCGAGGGCGCCACAGGTGCTGATGTGTTTTCTCCTGCAGTGGGTAGATGTCGCGGCATCCGAGCAGAGCTGTTTACGCGCGCGTCGTTGAACCTGGGCTTTTATCCTTTTCTTTTCTTTTGGCATGCCAAGGCTCCCACAATACCGTCCGAGCCATATTTTTGCAGGGATTGAATGCTACTTCATCTCTTCCTCCCATTTTTTTTTCACTTCGTACAGTGAAACCCTTCTATTTTTTTTGTCACACATTCCCGCAGCCTTGCAGGGGCCACTAGTGCGCTAGCGCTTAGCATAGTATATTATAGTGGACAGAAGCAGCGGTTTACGGGGCTAGAATGCTGACAATTTCCGAAAGCTATATTTTTCAAAAATTGAAGTGCAGCTGCAGTCAAAATTGCAAGTTGGATAAAAATAGATCGATGAAGCACCCGTTTCATGTAAAGCGATTTGGGGTACAAATAACCAGGCGTCGCCGCTCTCCCTTTTTTATTTATAATGGGTACAGAATGTAACGGAGAGGAGACAACACAGGAACAAATTTCCGACCTTGAACGAAACTACAGGAACCCTCTGCCTCTACAGCCTCCATGGTTTTGTGCACGCGGATAAACGTTGAGCTATGAGCTTCGGAAAATAATTTTATTTGCGAACTGATTTCTATATCAATCCGCATTTTGTGCTTTGGAACGGTGACCATTCAGATCGACGCTGAGCATTATCCAGTGGGCGTTGTCGAAAGTGTGCTTCAGCACACTGCCACAGATTTCACGCTCTGCTTTCACGGCGAACAGTTGGCGAGACATTCAATGCCGTTCTCAACAAATTGTAAGGGAGATGTCGTCTGATCTATTTTTGTGAGGACGATTTTATTAATCACGACTCCACTACATCAGATGTTATAAAGAATTGGCAAAATATTTTTATTGAAAGCTTTAATTCCACAAAAGTCTATTCAACAATTGCGCTCGGCATGAAAGTTCTCTATGTTGTCTCGAAGAAGCTGCCCTTTAGCACTTGAGTATGCATTGGTACAGAAATCATACCGCAACATAAAGAGGGCATCAGGTGCACTTCGGCTTTAAAAACATATTTTTAAGGATTAAAACCATACCAAGAGCGCCCATGCAAATTGGCGAGCCCTGAAGTAATTTGTAATCACAACGACATTTTTATTTACCAGCAATTTCCACTGCGTTATGAAATGTTGTAGCATATAACAGAACGTATATATAATGCTATCCAATAGGCTACCTGCATATTTTTCTTATTGTTTCCGTAGTGTAGGATGGTCCACATAATTCGTAATTAGGGTATTAGTGTTTCTTCAAAGAGCACATTAAGATATTTTCAGGCGGTGAAACCAAAAAATAGGTGGTATTGCTCAGCATCCTTTCTCAAACGTAACCCCAGATAAATCATTGTAAGCGTGTGGTCAGTATCGCCAAATTCGTGTAGGAGGACTTACGGGTACCAAAAACGGTATTCTTCGTCAAAATAAGACATACGCTTTCATCGCCACCACAATCTACTACCACTACCAGCATCCCTATCATCATCAACGTTAAGAGGCCCCCTCAGAGGCCTGCATCTGAATAGGTCTGCAGACAACCGTACAAATTTCACAATGTGCTCTCTTTCGTTTGCACTAATTCTCCAACCACTACGACTGTTTGAACCTTTAGGTATACAAATGGTATTACACAGCTCGAACCAGCGTTTCTGTCACATCATGCGCGCAGCCCCAGGGGATTAACGACACCCTGAGAAAATGGCCGCTTGAGACCGGCACGTTCTCACGCATCGTCCATCGGATGTACTGGTCATTCTCACAGTGAAGGGAAAATTCAATATTTCGCAGCTATAGCTTGAATCTGGGAAATAGTGCCTGCATTCATCATGTCACCGTTGATTCCTTAGTTGTTGCAAACTTTCTCTTTCATTTGTTGTGATGAAACCATTGTTTTACCGTCTACGTATGTGAGAGGCATTCACGAAGTCTTACTCTTGACCGGAATGGCAGCCAGTGAGGTGTGCGAAGTCTGCGGCACGCCGGAGACCTTACGACACCCTCTATCTCAGTTCCGACGTTTTTCAGCTGAGAGAAAAAATCTCTCCTCAACTACGTGGAACCTAAACTCTCGGCGGCCGTTCCCTGTTGATAAAAGTACTGGTTCACTGGCCTTCTCCGTCATCAAAGTAAAAGGCGGCGAAGCGCTTAAACGCTTCCTGAAAACGACGTACTTGCACAAGAGAATGCATCATAAGGCTCTAGGGACACTCACTCAGCTCTGACGTCTAGTGTCCTAACGCTGGCCACACTTCTCTACGGTCTATCCTTACCTTTCACCCTTTTTTTTTTCTTTCGTCTTTTTTCCCATTTGTATTTTTTCCGGACGTGCAGAATAGCAAAATAAACCACAGCCTATTTCACGTTCCTAGCTTTCCTTAACTTTTTTTTTTGTCCCGCCTTTTGCCTATGCTGTTGGGAATGTATTTTCGATGCATAAAATAATTGACACTAAGAATTCTTTTTTTAATCCTTGCAGTGTTTTACGTGTCATGTTAAATAAACCCCCAAACGATTCCTACCTTGTTGAGAAGACCACACGCCGAAAGACACCTCTCGATTTCATTCAAACAGATCCCCCCGAAAGTGCAGAGCCTCCAGATAAGGCGTAAATTTAACCTGTGAGTTGAAGTGCTCCAAAAACTGTGTGCCAGAGCCGGCATGACTATAAGATACGTGTGTGCAATCCCGCCTCGGCAAATCTGGCTAAAGAACTCGGGCGCGCGTATTGGGATTGCCGAGGTCGTGACTTCTAAAAATTAGCAACGCAAATATTTAGGATATACAAGCATAAGCCGTGTTTATATTTGGCATGTTTTCCTCCAGTTGGCTTCAACGTACTTTAAGCTGCAGATGTTGTGTAAACAAAAACTTAATGATTTTTATTATTGTTACGTTATTGTTGGGAAGTTTAGTTTTTCCCGCGCCCGAAATCATCTAGTACACGTAAATTTGGAAGCGACTCTAAAAAAGACGCCAGGAGATAACGGTCATAGGGATGGCAGAAACAAAAAGAAGGAGGAGCAGACAGCCTTTATTACATCGGGAAGACGCTAGGTCAAGTGAGGGAGGCGGGGGTAGAGGGTGGGATGTTCGTACCGTGGGACATCTTGAAAATAAACCGTTCAAGTTGAAGCTTGTCGGCTCCTTACGAAGGCGAAAGAGGCCACGTGAGGTGAGGAGAGCAGTCTCACGGCTCTAAACTGCTCGCGCTAGACCGCTTTCAGCGAAGAAGCTGAAATAGGTTTTGGTAGTTTACAAGTATAGCTTACAACAAATGCTTAAATGTTGGATGGCTGAGCGCAATGCATGCTAGTGGGCAAGCTTTGCTAGTGGGCAAGCATAGTAGTCGACATGCATGCTAGTCGGCAAGCATACTAGTTGACAAGCTTTACGGACGCAATTCACATTGTCGATAAAAGTACTCTGAGTCTAAACGACCCTGTTATTAAAAGAATCTGTGTATTGCAGTGAATGTATTTTGTATTCGTATTGAGCACTTGTATTGAGGCTTTAACTTTAATGAAAGTTAAAACCTTAGTACAAGCGCTGCCGAAGTATTTCAGTCCATTCGCGTAGTCACAATGGGCAATTGATGACTTTATCAGTGTTCCCAGAGCTGCATTCGTACAAAGTGTTTTGGCGAATGACAAAGTGGAGCTGTATTGTCATCCATTCTATGGTCGAGAGGAATGACCTGGCCCTTTGGTAATCCAGCCTTATCGCAAGTTTATTTTGCGTTCAAGTTTTCGTGATTCAAAGCTGAGGTTTCCTGGTCCTCAATTTCCGCCTTTGCCGTGCCTTGCAGTTTTCTCGAGCTACGATGCGGCCCACGAAAAGATGGTTGCGTTGACAGCAGGAATGGATTCGTACGCAACACCCTTGCCACTGAAAGAAAGTCTAGAGGCCCTGGGAAACCATAGGACATCGTCACCAAAAAAAGTAAGTCTCTTAAGCACAGATAATGTTGAACCACACTCAACAAAAGATATATTTCATGTACATTTGGAAATTATTAACCGGTCTTCGACGTGCGATGGTGGTTTGGTGAGGCAATTTTTCGTCCCATCACACCAAACTACGGGACAACCCTTTCCACAGGCTAGCAACTTCTCAAATTGCGGGGCTAGCGACCCACGCGTGGTCCGCTAACAAGTAGCCGTGGTGCGGCCTCGGTCCTTGTACTGATGTGCGCCTGTTGTTCGCGCTTTTGCCGTTACATTTGCTAGACAATTTCGCCGCCTGTTCCTTTTTCTCCCATCAAAATTGATCTCACGGAAAGTTGCATATATACTCGCTGATCACAAACATCACCTCCCAGGCCTTGCTATCACCTTACAATGTAGTCTTACTTTAGTTTTATTCACGGACAGTAAAAAGAACCCTTTCAGATATGTGCCGCAGTTTTACAATGATGTAGGCTTTGCCTAAAGCTGGGCAAGCATCAGCACTTTAGCGTGTCTTTGCCGCTGAGGCAGAATATACAGTTAGACATTCAGTTTGAAAAAGGTGGGTCCAATATTTCTGCGTTAAACGTCACAATTTCGTTTTTCGTTTTTAATCACGGTACAGGTTAATAATTTAGGAATTTCCCAGAAACATTGTGCGTTCACATTCATCCAAGTAGCATTTTTTCACGGTTGCGTGTACTGTTAACTCTCTGAGTAGGCAAATCGAAGCTAATAAACGTTCAGTGGCTGGGCACATATTCCGCAATACATAGCAGGAAGTGGGGCACCACTTCATCGTGAATGCCTGCGTACAGTTCCGGGCAGTGCGGATCTGGATCTTACAAGTGGCGCCCCCTATTATTATCCCCTTGCTCACTTAGCAGCAGCAGCAGCTGCTGCAGCAGGAGGTGTGCGTGGTGAGTGGCATCGGCGGCGGCGAGGTGACCTACGCCGAGCTGTCGTTCCCGAAGGGCGTGGCGGTGGTTCCGGTGCCTCAGACGGGCACGCTACGCCGGACCGGTGCCGGCCACAACGGGGCGGCCGCCGCCATGCCGCAGCTGCCGGAGCCCCCGACGGAGTACGCGCGCATCGACTTCCACCGAACGCTGCGGCCGGTGCCCGGCAACCTGGGCCTCACGGGCGAGGAGCTCGAGGACGAGGGGGGAAGCAGCTGCGAGACGCCGCTCATGGCCAACCGCAGGGAAAGCACCGTCTAGCGGAACCGCGCTGCCGCAGCCACGGACTCGACGCCACGCGTACGTGCGCCTCTCAAGCTCACCCACGCTCGGAAAGGGGAAGGGGGGGGGGGGGACGGCTTTGGTGTGTTGCGAGGTGCACTGCACGTGCGGGGCCTAGCGTGCATGCGCAACATTGTGGTACCGTGCAAATGCGCGTGCGCAGGCGTGCATGGCCGTCTACCCGTCACTGTAAAATGAATTTGTTTGCTACTTTTTCCCTAAGCATCGACTCTTTTACAGTCCTATACATAGCTTGCATGTGACGTCCCCACAGCCCTCTCTGGAGTACTGCTCTCCGCTTTCCCAGTGCTACTCGTGATCGGAGGGGGAGATAAGTTCACGGCCTTCCACCGTGCAAGCGGTGCTCCAAGATGGCCGCTACAGTGACGTCAGTGCAAGCTATGTATAATGGTGCGGCTGAAATGTGCACACCGAACGCTCGAATGTCGCCGGAGTATTGAAAGGTGTCCGGAGAAAACACTAGTAGCAGGGTTAGGGTTACGGCCAAATTCTTTTTAGCCCTCACAAGTACCTAGGTAAACTTCCGATAGGGCCGGTTCGCAAGTATAAGTTCGAGGTATGTCAACGAGTATGTACAGTTGGAGCAGCGATTCAGACTAGGCGAAAAGCGTCATCACAACAATGACGCAGTACGGACACTTCTAAACATCTATACTTCTCACTTCTCAAGTTTTACAGTTGCACAGTTTCGATTTCAGCCACGTCTATACCGCCATTAGATGCCGGTAAGTGAGTTAGTTGAGGGTTTTCTAGAAATGCTGAAGTAGCATGTATGCCGAGGCCACTAGAGAAAAGTGACACTGACGTGATATAAACACAGGAATCCTTTAAGTTTTGTACAACTTGAAGAGCCAGTCTCATGTGAGAAAGCCAGGGAAAGATGAACCTTGTTGCACCCTCCCCCCCACCCCTCGCATATGGCAAGTCAAATTCTCTCTGTGTATGAGAACCGCGAGCCTCCCAAAGTCTCTGTGAACACTACTTCACTTAAAATGGTGTGGATAGTTCCCAAAGTGCGGATAATGTCTCATAGGTGTGGTTGTTTCTCGTCAGTCCTCTTCACTTCTTTCTCCGTTTTCTCATTTGCAGTAAACCCGAGAAAGGGCAACAGCGACGCCCCTTCGTCAGGCTCTGATACGATGCTCAACTAGACATGTGCCATCCCCAGGCGCGGCAGCTCCAATGCCGCGGTGAGCGACGAAGGAGTCCTCCTCGCGATGACGCTTGCTGCCACCATGCTGGGACTCGCCCACGCCGCTCCGAGCAAGGCCGACAAGGACTAGCGTTCTCCTGGATGTGCAGGATGCCGCGCGCTTACATCGCGAACCTCGCACGGCCAGCATTGCATGTGAAAACACGTGCTGTCGCTTCTGCGCACTTGGTTCGCGGACAAGTGCTCTCCGGGCCCATTCAAGCTGCCTCAAACTGCCCATTGGGAGAAAAAAAAAAAAAGAACTCAAGGATTTCATTGCTTGCCTACCACTCAACTCGCGTTCGGCCCCCGAAATAAAGGTGAGAAGGGGGCCCTTAACTGACGGCAGGACCGAGAAAGACACACCTGTTCGAGCATTTCACTGAAAAGGGGGAGTCGAGTTAAGATAGCACCTCTCTCAGCATTATCTTGCTTTTGACCGGAGTCGGTACTGCTCCGTCGCGGCAGAAATCCTAAATGCTGCGTAAGCATACGAACAGGAGTCCAGTTTAAAGCAGCATGAATGCGCCCAAGTACTTGTGCCTTACTGATGGTGCGAAAGCTGGGCAGGCTATGCTTCGTTTCGATGGACTGAAGATCGTTCAGCGGATGCGAGAGCCGCGCACACACCTGACCTAGTCAATTTTCTTTCATTGTACATACACGTGCTTGTCTCACCAACAACAATGTGTAACGGAGATTCCCATGTATATTTATACAATCACGTCGCTCTGTCATCTTGTACCGATCAGAATCATTGTTCGCTCCGTTCTTGAGACCTTGTGTGTTTTGCTCCCAGGCAAGGTTGACAGCCCCTTTGTCGGCTCTCTTTCCCCACCTTCTCCCTTGCCCAGCACTGTTTTTAAATTCTGTAAATCGTCAATTCTATAACATACTTTAATCTACCAAGCAAAAGCCCCGTCGGATGGGAACATGCGACTAAAGGTCGACTGCCACTGCTACACACACGGAGAGGGAATGAATGAAGCGTGCCGCAAGAAAAGTGCAATCATTTGCGTAAATTATTCTGCTTTATTCAGTTTAGCACTTTTAATGGCCCTCATTCATGATATTCTATGTTCTTGAGCAGGAAAATTCTCGTTTTCCTACGTGAGAACATCTCAACGCCCCCTGTGAACGAGCTTTGCTTCGGGCCGTCAAAGACCATTTGTATATCTAAATACAAACATCTATTACCAATCACAAGAGGAGCAAGCTGAAGAAAGTGATGATCAAATTCAAATCATATTAGCCAACTATTTTGCTTTCTTAAAGCGGTGTAATGCTCGTATTGGTTATGGCAGTACAAAAAACAAGTCGCATTTATAACATTCAACACTATAAGGTTTGTTATATGTGTGTACAGTGCACGCTCGTTCAAATTTCCTCACTTTGGTAACATCCTACCTTACGACGATATCCTTACCCGATGTTTACCATAAGCCAGCAGATTATCTGGATCCCGGATGAGAATGGCTTTAATGCCACTTTTAAAGGGGCCCTGCAACATTTTCGAAAAGCGCTTTAACTCTTTCCTTCGAGTCTGGAGCCACTGCGAAAGCTATAGTCATCGCCAGCATGGAGCGTCACTGCGCGATTTGTTCGTCGCACCGGATACGCCTTCCATTTCTGCTTTGTTTTTGTGGCTTTTTTTTTTCGAGTTGCTATCGAAAAGCGTTCATTGCTGCAACTGAAGGAAAGCCGGACAACAGCCGTTACATGGCCTTAGTGACGTAATTATAGCCGTCGCACAACGTCAAGACCGGGAAAGAGAGAAAAATCTTTTGAGCGAGTCTACAAATTATCTGATGGACATAGAGCAGTAATTTTGGCTGATGTACTTTGCGACCCCCTAATCTAAGTAGTGGGTGTGTTGAGTGACTACGTTCTGCAAGCATTTAGGTTTTTAAAAAGTTGAAAAAAGTGTTGCAGGGCCCTTTAATTGAGCGAGCTGTGGACGATTTAGTTAGTCAATAAAATGCGTGGGAAACATGCCCTGCTGAAGAGTGAATCGTCTCAAATTACGCAAATAATTGTTCGCAGTTATTTGTTGCTGACCCCCAAAATTTAGCTCGTTTCAAAGTCAGTAGGGCATTATTTGATGCTGTATTTGTTCTACAATTGTAGAAATGGCAACGCCCCAGAATCGAGATTTCGCATACAGTTAGGCACGCTACAATTTACTGGGTGTTTCAATGAGTGAAGCACCAACATATCATGCATTAAATCATTCGCCGTGCTTCGTACAGTGAAGAGCTGTTTCTTATTTCCAGGGTTTCTTCATTTTTCTCACGTATTTATTATTCATTGAATGCGAAAGTTCGTTTTTGTGTGTGTGTGTGTGTGCGGATGCTGTTACGTTAGTTATTTGTAGACTGTTGACTGCTACGATTGTTGACTTTTTTTCCTTCAAAGTCTACCTATGTTTTGCTCGAGAACTAAGAATCAGCTCACGTGTGATCATGGAGTTCTAACACTTACACAGCTAGCCTTCCAGGCATTCCTTGCGTTTAATGCTCCTTCCAAGCCAGATCCACATTCGGGGCTCTTGCCCCGCGATGTAAGCGGCTACGCCGCTGACTAAGTCACTCATCGGGATTTATTTCGAGCAATCAAACTGACGCCGCACGCACAGTATTGTGCACAGCTTTCCTACTGCTAACCTCATGCACACAACACTATTAGAAGGTCACGGCGCTTTCGCAGTTTCGGGCACCCCATTCCAGTCATGCCCCCTTCTTGTTTTTCGCTTTCGTTGGTAGTCGCGAGTGGTGCATACCGTTGTGAACTTGTCTGTACACAAATACATAGCAGAAGCCAGGTGATGTAAAAAAAATACCGTTGCTCATACCGTTTACAAGCGTTCCTGTGAGTATCTCAACTGCTCGCTTATTAACTAATATTTCCTTCGTAATAATTTGCCGTGTGCTACTGCTGTGTTCTTTTTTGTCATGTGATACAACTCACAAGTGCCTATTTACAGCGAGACGACGACAAGAGGAGGATGTGTACTAGTGCTCCTCTCGGGGGGATGTTCTACTTTGACAATGGCTACCGGCTGGTGCCAAGAGGAAGGTGGAGAAGCTCTATGGCGAGTGCTCTTCACCGAGTACTGTGTACAGTGTAAGATATTGAAGAAAAATTGTAGATTTGCTTTTTTTTTTTACCAACCGGTTCTCTAAGTGTTACATATAGGCTGTGTGCATCAAAAGAGAGGTTATGGATCTCCTGCAAATAAACTATAGTTTTTTTATGTGTTCAGGGCTCTCTTTCCTTTGTGCATTCGTCCTTCCTCTGGAGCTTGGATACAATCAACACCGTAAAAATTTTTGTAAGTCCTGACTCGGCAGGTGGCTCTTCGCACTAATTTTAGATATCGCTCCATTTGTTCTAGTGCTCTTCAGATGTCCCAGTTTTAGGTAGACACTTGGAACTACTGCGGAAGCTCGATACGCCTGAAAGCGCAATACTTTTACCGGTGTTTTTTTTTTTCTAGTGTGTATTTTGTTGTTGCTTTTTCTATGTGGTGCGTTTTCTAAGTGGTGGTCGAGGCAAGAGATTAGCAATATAAAACTTACCGTATATATACCCACAGCGATTCGCGTTTAAATATATTCTGATCGGGCAATACACTCGTAGTGGCATTGCGAACTAGATATTTTGGGAATAAGGATGCGATGATAGCCTTGTGATATACCGAACACGGGCACTTCAGGCGCGTACAAGGCTGTATGCAGCAGAAGAGCGACTTGTCGTCACCAACTGCTTAATGCATTACTGCCTTTTTTTTATATTGCTGACCAGTACACCGTGAAGAGGCATGTACAGAAGAATACAGTAAACTTCAGTTAGACGAACCCGGCCAGGACGAACTCCGTGGTTAATACGAACAACATTTTTGCTATCTTGTAACGTCCACAATGCAAAAAGAACCTACGCTTAAGACTAATTTCTGATAATACGAGCAAATTTTCACGATCCCTTCGAGTTCGTCTTAACAGGAGACTATTTTAGTTTAAAACAATTAATATTTCAGCACAACAGAAATATCACCTTACAGATATTTTTTTTTTAATTCTAATATTGCCTCGTATGTATTTGCACTAGTACTGGACGTAGAAAGATAGACCCGTCTCGGGAGGTCTCGGTGAACAAGTACTGATGCAAATTTCTGACTAACTTATTTTATTTACTCAGAGCAAGTTCGTCAACTGGTGACTAGACGGTTCGTGGGTAATACTTTCTCCAAAAGTCGCACCGCGGGAACGGGTCTTTATTCCTTGATGTGCCACCAGAGTCTACGTCCAGATAGTCAGGCGACGATGACGTGTACAGCGGCCAGTCTTCATCGGCGGTTGGTTTAGGCTTTCTGCGAATGAAGGCAAGAAACGCGACACCATTTCGTCAGACAGACGCAAAGCGCGTGCGTGTTTTCTGCTGAAAGTCGAGTTGTAGACAACTCGTTCGGCTAAGTTTATGTCAAACTCAGATATTGCGATCCATGATTCGCATTGTACACTTTGAGCCAGGGTGTCGAAGATAAAAAAAAATAACGATATGGTTTCGGTTCGGTTCCGGGTGACTTCATTTTTTTTTTCGTTCACTTTCGATTCTACCAGTTATTCGCGCACCAAACAGGTTCGCTAACGGGTATGCAAAGTTAAAAAAGAATAATAGATTTCGTAGTCCGAAGCACCATGAAGACAAAATGCAAGTTTGGCTTATTCAAAAACTGCTTTGCTCCTATACAAGCGGTGCAATTTTTAATGTTAACTTTAATCGATTCGGCTATATATTAGGAAAAACAGACGAAGTAGTGACGGTTCACAGCCACTTTCTTCCCCAGCCCTGATAACGTCACAGAAACTAGTTTATACAACTGCCGGCTCCTGAGAAAACCCACCGCCGCCGAGAAACATTTCTGTGCGTTTTGGTGGTGCCTGTAGTTTGAATTGATCGCTAGCAAGCAATCAAACGGGTGCTAACAATCAGTTCACATAATGATAGTTGTTTGTATTTCCCCCTATTACATCACTGCTGACGTTCTAAAGCGCGAAGCTTAAAAGATTTTCGATGTTTCTTATTTTTTTGTGAAAGCGTTTTACGAGGCCAGAATGAAGTTGAATGAGTTACCAAACGCTATTTCTTTCAAATTAAAGTCAGTTTTATTTTGTCTTCATGATCTCTTTAACTCTCCACGCGGCAGACAGCTTTGCAACGCGTGTTCAGAGCAATGGAACCAAACAAGGACCCTAGCCCCTCAAAAAAAAAAAAAAAAAAAAGAGGAAGCACACTTACCCGGTCTTAACGAAGGATGTAAGCGAGTTCACCATGATTCTGCTCACAGTCAGGTCCTTGTAGGAAAACCTGTCAGGATGCCTCAGTGGGACACCGAACAGGAATGGGACGTCGTCAAAGTGCGTACTCCCGAACCAGGTGGGCCAGCGGCTGAACGTTGGTCTGTAGCTGAACTTGTAGAAGAACGCCTTCATGGGCCTGTCCCCGTAGGACTCGGCCACGAATACTGCTGGGCAGTTGACGAATATGTCGCCCAGTGCCTCGGCCATCGCCTTCCTGACAGAACCAGGACGATCGCTGCTGCTGTTGCCGAAGTAGAACTCGGCAAGTTCGTCCCTGGCCGACGGGGGAAACAAGAAGAGTGCATCATTCAGCACGTTTATGGCACTCTCCTTAGAAACTTCCGGTGTGGCAACCTTCGGGTCAAACAGGATTCTTTGAAGGGCCATTCCTTGGGAGTAGCCGGGCTCAGCTGTGACACCAACGAGGATGTCTACGGGAAGCACATTTCCTCGAGCGACGGCTGTTACGGGGTCCATGGGCACCAACTCGTCCCGATCCCTTGGCCAGAAAGTGTAGTATGCCTGCTTGAAGATCTCGCTTTCGGCCCTGGCTATAGTCTTTGCCTTCGCATCGCGAAGGCAGCGGGCGACCACTGGTGCAGTCCGCACTGACGTTGGGTCGCTGCACGCCAGGGCACTGGTCAGCATAAGAGCCCGCACGTAGCTGGAGCTGGAGCTCAGGGGGTCCACGAGCCAGTTTGGAGCGCCACCGATGAGAACAGCGCGCCGTACAAGCCGCCTAGTGAGCGGCGACAGGAGATGAAGCCCCACCGACGTGGCGCCAGCGTCCTGACCGGCTAAAACTATTCTGGTGGGGTCACCACCGAAGTATTGCACGTTGTCGTAGATCCACCTCAGGGCGAGGTGTTGGTCGTAGAGGCCCATATTCCCAGGGATATCCGTGACGTTTAGGTTGAGGAAGCCGAAGGCCCCAAGCCTGTAGTTCAGCGTCACGACCACGATATCGCCGGCTGCAGCTAGCGTGCCGCCATTATAAACGTCCATAGTGGAAGAGCCGCCTCTAAAGCCCCCACCGTGGAGCCAGACCAGGACGGACCTCAGGGGACACGTGGCGTTGACGGCGCGCTCTTTGCACTCGCTGGCCCAGATATTTAGGTAGAGGCAATCCTCGGAGCTGAGGCCTGCGTCCACCTGAAACCAAGGCAAGTCCTGGAGGGCTCCGTTCAACTGGGTGCAGGCCGGCCTGAACTCATTGGCGAGAATCATGCGGTCTCTTCGCTTGGCTCGCAAGGGCTTCGCGAAGCGCAGGCCTCCAACCGGAGGCTCCGCGTACGGGACGCCGAGGTACGCTTTCACAGACTTCCCCAGGTGGCGCTGTGTCACACCATGCACGGCAGCTATTTTGGTGACGACAAAGTCACCGGAGTTCGCGTCCACCGAAACGACCAGCAAGTCAACGGCAGCAAGAACGCAGTGCAGGACCGTGGCCGCCCGCATCCCGGCGGAGATGGAAAAGTGCAGCACTCGGGGACCCGCGCGCTGCAACTCCGGTCGCTTGAAAACGAACGGGGGAATGTGGAACCTCCCCCAACCCTGGACATGTAACGATTCGCCGGTGCGCGCATTCGGGGCAGCAACACGAGCGCGAGTACGTTATCGCCGTCCACTCTTTGTGACGCGACTGGGAGTCCCTCGAGTGGAACGCCCACGTATCCACAAACGGACTGGCTCCGCTAATCTGCAAGTCAATCAGGAAGCGAGGCCGAAAGGAAACTAACTTCACTCGCCCGAGACCATTGTGCAGCGCCTACGGACCTTAGAGAACGCTTTACGCAGACAAATTCGCTCAAAACGGGACGTTGTTGTGCTTAATTTTTGCGTTGTTCGTGCGACATCTTGATGTTCTGGAAGCCCTTCATGCACATCAGGCACGCAAAACTTAATGGCTTCTTCATGCACTACTTTTCCCAAAAATGAATTCACTCTTAAAACAGGAAAGCTGCCAGCCTTGGGCCCTTTCTGCATAGGTCAATGAGCTACAGACGTTGGTCTAAATTTTTAGCGGCGCGGTAAACTACTTTTGTTCGCAATTTACTATCTTAACTGTGCGTGTACACAAGCCATCGGGCTAGTTTTTTTTTTTTTTTTTTCGCAGTCGGCGTTAAACATGGCGAGCACCGCCGATGCTCAGAACCCTAGATAGATGATGATGTTGACGCTTAGCGGCGTCCCCTTTGTAACAGGGTCGTGTTGCACAGCGACCTCAGTCGTAACGCCACTGTACAATCACCTCGCCAAAAAAAGAAACAAAAAAACATGTATGGAATTTTTTCCGCTAGTCTGACTTCTTTGTTCGCATGTTTTCTCAGATTCTTCTCTACTCTTTTCCCACCAACATTCACACGCCTCACTGTCTGCCATTCAAATGGGACGTGTGAATGTTGGTGGGAAAAGACGCACCGCATACCATACGCCATCTTCTATGCGAGTGTCCATGGTTTTCATCGGAAAGAAGGCAACTCTCCTCAGCTTTACGGAAGCTCGATTCTCGCCGGCCGTTCTCTGAGGAGAAAATCCTGGGCCACCGGCCTTCACCGTCATCTACGCACAAGACGACAAAATCGTTCCTGTACTTCCTAAAAACAACGAACTTGCACAGAAGAATGTAGCACAAAAGAGTATTTTCTATGAGGTCAATGAACTCTATCGTCTATAGTGTCGTAACGCTGACCACACCTCTTGACGCTCTGTCCTTACCTTCCCCTTCTTTTACTGCTTTCATCTTTTCCCCCCCATTGTTCCCCTTCCCGACGTGTAGGATAGCAAATTAGGCCACAGCCCGGTTGGCATTCCCTGCCTTCCCTTTACCTTTATTCCTTTCTTCCTTCCCACCAACATTCCTACCTTCTTTTACTAACCTTTACTGCTGTCCAATTCACTTTTCCATTAACCTTAAAGGAGCCATGAAGAGAAAACACAAGTTTGGTTCATTCGAAAGATTGCCTCGTTAGAACCATAACGACACCACTTATAACGCAAACTTCGCTCAAATAAGCTACATAATTAGGAAAAACGGGAATGGTCATGCGACACCCCCCACACCAGCAGGCGTTCCGGTGTCCACCCTTAGGTGAGACAAACTACACCTGCTGGTGGTCTTTCCTTTCCTTGTTTACAATAAATTCATTCATTCATTCACCAGCACATTTCCCGCAACAGAACCTATGCCGTCACATGGGCTAAGCTCTGCGATTGGCGGAGGCTGGCAGAAGCAACCGCATGTTAGGCAGGGCTTACAGTTTGCATAGTGAGCTATATCCCCATGAAACATACTGCACATTCCTTTTATGACACTAAGAACGGTGGAGTAAACGGTTGAAGTTCCGAACGAATACGCAAGCGTGTGCACCAATGCGTACGAAACTATACCGCCGGCCGAGCTCGACATCTCGCCGTCGCGCAGACGAATTTTCGGGTTCGAGGCTCTTAGGGGCCAACGAACCGTCCCAGCACGCACAGCCGCGACCTTGCTTGGTATCTTAATCCCTTTACAGGAAGTTGACGTCATATCGCCAACCAGCAAAGGTAAAAATAGAAACGAGGGGAGTAAGGAACAGCAAGAAGCGACGAGATAGTGTCAGTCGTCGCGTAAGTTTCGAATGGTGTTGGCTTGCTGCTGTCGTTACGAGCTCGTTTCCAGTTTACAACCACTGAAAACTTCAGTTTGTTCAGTTACGGCAGGGACCCTTACGTTAGCTCACTCCTGGGACATGCTGGCGCTCGTCGCCGACTTCGTCAAGTCGCTCTGACTTTGGGAAAAAAAATGCCGTAAACACCGCGCATTGACGCTCGTATCTTTCTGGTCGAAGCAGAGAGCTCGCGCGAACGGCTTTCCATACACGACACCGGCCAACTGGCATAAGTGATACTGCTACTGAAATTGAACTATTATTAACCGTAATCAAAATACGGCACATACGTACCAGTCTATATTCGTCCGTCGCGACGGGGCTGACGAGGCAGCGGGGCCGACGGCTGGGCGTTCGTCTGTTGTGGCTATCGCGGAATGGTCGCTTTCCCGTCCACCGCGTATCCCACAACTCTTGCCGCTCGTGCACTTAGAAGCATTGAGCGTTTTTGTGGTGTGAGGTTGTTAAATGCAAGCCCGAGCTCCTCGGCGAGAGTTTTGTTCTCCGGATCAGGCGATTCCATGACTAGGGCTGCGGGTGCACTAGGTTTTACTAGTATTTTTAAAATGGCCGCCGTCTCGATCGACTCCCGCGTGTGGGTGCTATATGGAGTCGACATACTAAGTATCTGTTTCATGGACCGGCTCTATGACGCCATTGTACACGTCACGGAATGTTCAATTTTAGCGGGAGATTTAAAATTTTGGCTTAAATTGCCTTATTTCTCAGTGAATAAAGCATCATTTGCTTCCGGGAAAGCGCTTGGGGTACTATGAAACACCTAATCTTTCGAATAAAACAAACTTTTGTTTTCTCTTCATGGCTCCTTTAAAACCAAGGGCTTCCGGAAGCTGGATGTCACCCTCACTGAGGACAGAACGGGTACCTTTGCACTCTGTTACAATAAGTCGCATGGTTTCTGGCTCACTGCCACAACCTGCGCACAGTTCTTTCTGTACCAGCTCGCGGGTAAGCGTTTTTGTCCGCAAGTAACCCGTCCGGGCTTCAAAAAGCAATGCACTCCCTTTGGTATTATCAAATCACCCACGGCCTCCTCCCCTCGGGGAGAGGTTGGGGGGGGGGGGGGGGGAGGGTTCTTTAAAGGGACCCTGCAACACTTTCGATAAACGCTTTCACTCTTTCCTTCGCGTCTGGAAGCACTGCGAAAGCAATATGTATCGCCCGCACGGAACGGAACTGCCCGTCGCACCAGATACGCCTTCCGTTTCTGCTTTGTTTTTGTGGCTTTATTTTTAACGTTGCTATCGAAAAGCGCTCATTGCTGCAACTGAAGGAAAATCGGCCAACAGCCGCTACATGGCCTTAATGACGTAATTCGAGTGATCGAAGAACTTCAAGACCAGGAAAGAGAGAAAAATCTGTTGGGCGATTTTCCTAGTAATCTAATGGGCATAGAGAAGTAATTTTTGGGTGAGGTACTTTGCGACCCCCTAATCTAAGTACTGGGTGTGTTGGATGACCACGCTCTGCAAGCATTTAAGATTTCAAAAAAAGTTGAAAAAAGTGTTGCAGGGTTCCTTTAAAAGCTAGTCGCACATCGTCCGCTTGCCCGGTGTATTCTTCTGCTTGCTACTGCGCTGTTGTAGCGGCGGAGCTGTTTAACCGGCGCCTATCCGATTGAGCTATCATCGCATTCCGGGCACGCAGATATATTTTCTTTCGGTTTTTCGTAGCGTTGGCTTTGGACTTCATGTCAGTTCATTCGTTCTCTCATTCGCTCGCATAAGCCTTACTGTCGCAACAGGGCCGCTCTGAGTCGCTCTTAACAGCAGAGATGTTTCAGCTTGAGCTTGGTCCGGTGGCGTCGTCCAGGCTTGCGCGTGGGCTTGCTCCAGGTGAGGAGCTCGCATAAAAAAAATCAAGAAAATAATTCACGTGCGTCCCCGCCTCAAATGGGGAGCACAAAACAGCTCGCGCTACAGGCGTCGAGTTCGCGAAGCCGGTGCCCTCGGGTTCTAGCGCGTGCTAACGCGGTAAAATTTAGGATAGATGTGAAAGGCTGCGGGCGAAACGATCCAGGCATGTCAGTGATGAAGAACTTTCAGCGGAAAGCTCGGAAATTCATGTGAGGCACAACAGCCGGGCCTCCGACGAAGGGAGACGGGCTGCCAGCTCTGCGGTTTCTCCAGCCTTGTCCCGCTAGTGCAAGCTGTGCCTTGCACCTTTACTTTACTTTACTTTTCTTCATGTTACACCAGCTCGCTCACATGAAGCTCCTGCTGCACCAGAACCGCTCAGTTGTTTACACGCGCTACCTCTTGCGCAGAACTTCGCCACTGTGTTGGAATTAGTTTTGTAGCTACCATCATGTCGCGCTGTCTTTAATTATTTCTTCCCCTGCCATCAACTCCGACAGTCTTTGCCGCCCTATTTCCAAACGTGCTTTGGCTTCAACCCCCGTGTCTCTCAAATATTCCTTTTATTACTTGAAGCACCCCTGGGCTACTTGCCTCCGTCCGCTTCACCAACAAGGAGCGGATTCCGAACTCCGTCCTTGCAACTCTCTTCACTAACATGGCGGTTTGCATGTTCCTTTTTTCCCGGTTGAACACTCCTGGTTGCTGGGGGCGACATGTGGCCGGAAGGGCCGTGTGGGCCACTAGGGTCCAGTATGTGGTACCGTGACAAAACAGCACACGACAAAAGGGCGCCTACACACAAAACACAAGTTAGCCTGAATGGGAGTTTCTTGGCTGGGATACGTCTTTTAAACTCCTCACGACAGGCGGCCTGCTCCCACGTGTGGTAGTATGATGGTGGAAAAACTGCCAGTTTACACCGGGGGCCACAAGCCGTCGTAAATAAGCGCATTTACCACGGTTGTACCTCTTCACAAAACGCAGTATCTGGCTGTGATTACTGCGTTTGTCCTAATGGGAGTATTAAAAACTCCCACGCCACCTCCATTTCCTTCTCCTCCTCCTTCACCCCTTCCTCCTCTACGCGTCCTTACAAAATGGCTGCCAGTTGGTGTCGTGTGTCGTGTGAGCTCCAGCGTCCCCGAACATTTATTGCCAGTGTGAACTTGCGGCCGGACGAACGGATGTGAAGTGCTTCCCAACAACCGAAGCTCGTTGCGAACATTGTGGAACCAGCCTGGACTGACGTGCGACGGACTGCAACGTCGCCTCCGAGTCACCGACCTTCGAGCCGACGGAATACGCCAGCGAGCCGACGCGAGGCCTAAATTCAGTGATCGCTGAGAGTGGCTCGTTAAAAACAACGCGGTTGTGCCTCTGCGAGGTGGTTGAAGGTAAGATTTTCACGTTTTTTTATTGTACGCAACATTTTGGGAGACTTGTGCCCCTTCTAGCGTCAAATAAACTCAACGTGTTTCCCGCGCCACTGCAAGGGCGATTCTCCGCCACTCGAGGTGAGCGTTGTGCTTGAAAGACGGCACCATGCCCGGAACGTCATTGGGGAGGCCGAACGGTGTGAACGCAATGCGTATTTGCGCGGGTCTCGAGCAGAACATTAACTCATTCACACTCGCAAGCAGAATGAAAACTGTCCGAACTCTGGACGGCTGTTAGGTGTTTTTGTTAGGCTGTGTCTGTGGCTTACTGGCAAGCGAGGGTGAAGTTGGCCGGTCAAACGTCGCAGAGCGGCCGCTTTTCCTGAGAAGTAGGTGTGGTGCCAGCCGCGCCTGCTACGAGGAGGGTGACTGCCGCGTGCCGCCGGCGATTAATTGCATTCACTGGAAAGGGAGAAGGTCGGGGCCCCGTGAGAGCTCTCCGTACGCTAGGCGCGTGTAACTATAACCAGCAAACTCCATTCGAGGGAGCATTCTGTAGAGTCGACAGACGACTGCTTATTTTTTTTTTTTTTTTTTTTTGAAGGGGGGCACGCGCAGGTGTCACACCGACCGAATTTTTCCTTAACTTTCGGTGAGGGGAGAGAGGGGCAGTGCGGGGGGTAAAACCTGAAGCTCGTTCCCAGAACACTACACGCAAGGAAAAGAGGGAAAGGAAGCATTTTGAGAAGTTGGTCGCCACAAGGGTCGCGCACCTTTTTGAACAGCAGAACACTTCGTTTTGACGAACTAGTGAGCGCGCAGGTGTCTCGGACAGAAGTGCAATTTTGCGTAGCTTTAAACAAACATTCAGACATTCGGAAAGTTGGACACAAGAGTGACAAGTGCAGCGTCTTTACAGTGCCGTTTCTTTTTTTTTCAGGTCAGATGCCCAATATGCCTCTGTATTTGTTACCGCAGATTTAAAGCGTTTTGCTATCCCTCTAATGAATGTGCTGCTGTGGCTTCCAGGGGAATTCGCGAGGGGGTGCGGCAACGTCAGCGTTTGGGAGGCTGGTGCAAGCAAACAGCGCATCGACGACATGCTGACCTCATTGTTTGCAAATGGCTTAAATTTGTTTCGTTGAGGAGTGTTGTAGTAGATAAAGCTCTTTCCAAGATACCTTGTGTTCTCGATGTAGGTGTTTTGTTGATTCTGTGTTTTTATTGTCTTATTAACGTGTTCGCACGTATATCGTATTCATGTAATTTGTATGCAATAAATTGACTGTGCAGAAAACAAACTTTTCACGTTTCGCCATTCAACGTTTGAAGCGGAAAAAGACTAGAAATTACGTGATCCCCAACGAAAAATAAAAATGCGGCCTGTGCCCTTATTAAGAACTCCCAAATGCAGTAATAAATTCCACTGCAGCGCATATATATGAAGCGCACAAAAACACACACAAAAAAACCTCGAATGCAGGTCAACACTGCTCCCAATGCGCCCCCTGAAAACTCCCAGTTGGAGGAAACAATACACTCCCAATGGTACCCCTGGAAACTCCCACTGTAGTGGCAGTAAAATGAAACTCCCATATGCTACTGAAAAAACTGCCGAAATAATGGGAGTAATGCGAAACTCCCATTGGAAGGAGTTTTGAAAACTCCGAATTGGTACTGAGTTATGACACAAGCCATTTACTCCCATTCCGGCTTATTTGTGTTCTGTGTGTACAATACAGCGCGGCGTTAGGAGAGCACGCGCCAAACCGCACGCGACGAAAGCGCATAGCGACAAAGGAGCACGTAACAAAAGACCACAGCTTCAAAACAGCGAAACGTCAAAACAGCACGCATCCGATTTGCGTCCCGACCGTCATACGATTTGAGCCGTGAGTTGCACCTTGATTATTCCCTAAATGAAACTGCAACTCACGGCTCAAATCTAATTTCGCTTGATTTTCGCTTGATGGTGGTGTGCGCACGGATGGACGCGGACGGACATTGGGAGGTCCTGATGTACTCCGCACCGTTGCAGGCGAGGGAGCCACTCTCGGGTACTAACTCACGGTCGTAGCCCATGGGTAAGACGACTGACACTAACTCTGTCTAAGCCAGATGCCATGCACCGGTCATCTGGCACGGGTAAGGCGGGAGCACAAGACTCTCAAAAAATTACACCATCTTCCCGTGGGGAACCCTGATGAGGCTGCGAAGCATCGTGGCGGTTCCGTGTGGTCCCATTGTGTTGCCGTTATGTTGAGTGATCTGGTTTTTACTAGCTCCAGAGGGAATTCCGCGTCCGGGTCCACACCGGTGGCAAAGGCACGCAAGTACTGTTGTGTTACGGTGAGTAGGCGGTGGTTCTCGAGGCGCCGAAACTCGTCCATAATGTTCTTGTCGATGTTGTCTCTGCGGTAGCATCGGTAGTCTCCGTCAGCGTTGGTGAGGTAAAGGTTGTTGACATTGGTGCACCGGCTGAGAGCAATGTACACGCTCTCCTCTTCGCAGCTTTGTCTTCTCCTTCTTCTTCTTCGGCGGTTCCCCTACGGGAAGATGACGACGGTGGTTGAACGCGAACCTATCTCGTGATGGATTCTTTGGTTGTCCAATCCCTAGGGGCATCCTGCCACAATCAGCATCAGAGGCGCTGCGGACGGGGCTGGTTGAGCTGCAAGGCGCGTGGCGCTTCCCGCCACAGCTTTCCCACGGGAAATTCAACATCCTCCTCTAAAGTTTTCAGTTCGTCGTTTCCGTTGACGTTCAGCTTTGCGTGCCTTCGTGCATCAGTAGCTTCTTGACGTAGTTTGAATGAGTCAAAGACATAAGGCGCGTTCGTAGCACTGGCTCCTGTCCCGGATTTGTAGTGTAGTGGGAAGAGCACCGCGTACCTTCCGTTGCGGCCAGAGAGTCGTGGGATCGAAACCGGGCGTCGCTAACTATTTCTTTTTTTTTATAGTGTAGTATCGCGCAGCTGTGGGTGTAAGGAGGAGAGTTGCGCATGCGCAGTGTGAGTGCGGACGCCGACGCGGGACATGCCGAGACCATAAGATGCTCCGCATCTAAAAACGAAATACGCTCACCTGAGTGGAAATGGGTGGCCACCTCTCAGCCATCATCGTTAGCTGGCTGGACCAGGACCAGGTAGCTGGTTGGGGTGCAGGGGTCAAAATCGTGGAGGTGGGGGCTGCCCAAAGCGCCAGCACTGCCCACCGTAGTCCCACCTGCCGAATCGCAGGGACAGGGCGAACCCATCGTCTCCTACTCGGAACACGCAAGATGGAACGCGCTCCCTGTACGGCTGCGCAAAGGGCGACCTGCAGTTGAGGACTAGCCTCCAGCGGAGTTCCCAGTGGGCGCTCAGTATTAAGTAGTACCCGGACACTGACGCTTCCACTGGGGCGTAGTGTGCGAATGCCGTAGTGTTCAGGGCCGAGTAAAACCACTCGCGAAACTCTGTCATATAGACGGGCAACTGGTCCAGGGGGACATTCCCCCGAACGGAGACCTCCGGCCGATTGCTCACCGGGGTCCCGGATGGGGTAGAGGTCCGCCCTGACGCAGTTTGTGCATGAGCCGTTAGGTGGGTAGGTCGAGTCCGTGGCCACCCCGGCTAGGCCGAAGTGGTTGTCAAGTCCGGGATTACCCGCACCCCGGGTGTGTGGTGGTTGGACGCCGGGCTGAGTTGGCCCGGCACTCCTGACACATTGGAACCCTTGTTTCCACCACACAGCCGCTTATGCCGGTTGCCACGCACCCCTTTAGCCGTCGGACTCGTGAGTGCCGACGTTGCCCGTGGGACACCACATGGAGGCGAGTGCGGCCAGGGGGGAGTGTACGCCAACTCCTACTACTCCCCCCCGGAGCAGATGGTCAATGCTCCTGGTCCCACATTCAAATCCAGGTTGAAATGTCCAGGTTCAAATGTCACTCTCGACGTCGTCTACCCACGCGTTATGTAAACAAACGGCAACTAAACTTAAAAAGGGGTTTCTTGAACACGTCAGATGGCGCCCGTTGTCCGAATAGCGCCGTTTTCAGTTTTTGCCGGAGGTTCGAAAACCATCGTTCACCCGTGAACGATGGCCCATGACGTGGTCACGAAAGAGTTAACCGATTAACAAAATCAATAGGCCAATCAATAGGTTCCAATCAACCGCTCACTAGTGCCGCGAGCTTGAACGCAGGCTGAATTTCGCAGTGTTCCTGTGTAAGTGGTGTTATCGGGCCTCAGTTTCATTCATTTCCCTATCTGCTGGCTACCTTGACTATGCTGTCCCCTCCCCGCTCCGCAACAGAAGCCCAAACACTCATTCCTTGCCCTACCAATATTCATCGTTCTCTCCAACCTCTGCTCGAAATTGCTACCAGGTTTGTGCCGCCATGCCGTGCTGTATTTACGCACTACAGCGAAGCCAGATGGCGTCGGCGAGGCCAGACAACTTCGAAAGGCAGGTGGGGACGCAGTAGCTCAACGTGCAGCAGATACGAGAAGGCTCCCTTCAAAGGCGTTCTGCCCTGCCAGTTAACACCAGATAATTTGTTTCTTGCGTTTGGTCGAGTATGTAGTCAGGGTATCTCGGAGCCACTTCATTCGAAAGTCGTTTCCGCTAAATAACACCTTACTTACGGCGACTTATGGGATCACTACTTGTTACGAATTGGCGTACGTGGGGCATGTAATAAACTAACCTTACATGCGAAGTAAACGGAAGTGATGGTGCCACTTCCGGTGACATCAGCACCGATTAAGCCCGCTTAGTGCAGCGTAGGTGCAGTCGGTACGAGGCCAGTGGATCCTTTTGCCGAAAACTAACCTGGAGGGGCTGAAAAGCGATTCGTTACACTGCATGAGAATTTATTACCTGGTGCTCATCCACAAATTCCCCACCGTGTTTATGATACAGATGACATCATTTGTCTCTGGTGAGCAAGGCTTCATTAAGCGAGAGAAAGTTTCGCTCTCCGTCTCAAACAAACGTTGCGTACAGGCGATGTTCGCCTTACATCCCAATTCCACAGTGCGGAAGATAGGTTCTTTCAGTACACGCGCATGTACCATGCTTAAGCCGGCGTTAGTCACTGAGCTCATGTGCCCTAGAAGAGGCAGAAGGTGTCCACAAAAAAAAAATTCATTCCGAAAACTGAGGCAAAATTATAAGACGTCTTCCTGTGGCGGGAGGAACGAATGCTGGAGTCTTGTACGGGAGAACACTTCAGGCTGGGACGCTGGTGGACTGAGGTACGGAGACAGCAAGCCCTGACTGCTCCACAATGTCCCCGCGCACTGCACTCTTCCGAAAGCAGCACCTGAAAAAAACGAACAAGGGGATCCATACCAAAATTGGCCGCTGAAACGACTATTTCGATTGATTGTAGGGTTTAACGCGCCGACGCAACGCAGGCGATGAGGCGCGCCGTAGTGGAGGGCTCCGGATTAATTTTGACAACCCGGGGATCTTTATCGTGCGCCGAAATCTCGTACACACGGGCGTTTTTGCTTTTCGCCTCCATCAGAAAAGCGGCCTCCGCGGCCGGGAATCGAACCCGCGACCTCGCGCTCAGCAGCGCGAAACGACTATTTCGTTAGGCTGAGTTCATGTACTTTTCTAATTAGTCAGTTCACAGTTACCGCAGTTAAATTGTAAACGTTACAGAATTCCCGTCTGCTGTCAGTACACGGGTGCCTACGCAGGGAGCATGGTTATAGAATACGGCTGTAACTTTTGTTCGATCGAAACTATTCCAGGACAAGTTAATGTCAATTAGCCACTGAGGCAACTCTAACATTACGCGGAGTTTCATCAACATTTTTTTTTTCAATTCTTAGTTCACAATGAAGTTGCAAATATTGTACAATTCCCGTTTACTGTCAGTATAAGGGCGTCTAGGGGAGGAAAACGGACAGCCCCATGTTTAATAAAACTGGAGTCCTTCCAAGTTTCATTCAACTTATTAACTAGAAAGTATCATCAATCCCAAATAAGAAACGTGTTCTCTTTCGCCCATTCCTTGGACTGCAGCCAGCTTCGCGGGTCATCCTTCTTCACAGACTGGAAGGACGCCGATTTTTTTTTTTTTTTTGTATTCTCTTCACCAAAGCAAGAGCTTGACAACATATGTCAAAAAGAGAGAGACAGAGACAGAGACAGAGAGAGAGAGAGAGAGAGAGAGAGAGAGAGAGAGAGAGAGAGTAAACGTGCTTATCATGAAAAGCACTGGGAAAGAGTCACATGTCAAATCTAACCACTGCGCAAAGCCACGCACGAACTGCGGCAGTCGCGCAGATTGAAAGTGGCGGCGTTCCGCCGAATATCAACTTGTCCGACCACGCGGGCAGACAAAGCCTTGCATAAAGCATTAGGAGAGCCTTTGAGCAGTGATGATAGCAAAACGTGGCTTGTTTCCCGTGCGGCAACGTGTTCGTAACAAATCCCGTGCTTTTCTGCTTCAGCCGTTCGCCAGAACCGTTGCGGCACATTCTTCAATTGTGTCGTGGTAGCAGGTGTTTTGTTAAACACCGAGCAAAGAAAAAATAAATTCTTGCATTAATTACATTAGCAGACACGTTGCGGTAAGGTGCCCCAAGCACTCATTCTCTAAAATTGGTGTTTACGGTCTCTTTCCGTTTTTCTTTTTTTTTTTTTTTTCCCCAGCAGGCAGCCGGTCTCGAAAAAATATAAATGCCGTCGGAGACGCAAGAGATGGACAACGCGAATTGCGCGCCTAAATGCGCAGCAGTCGAGCGAGCGACACGCGATGCTGCGTCATTAAATCCTCTCAGTCATTCTCTATCAACAGGCCGCCTGTTTTGCCTGCTGATATGTGATTAGATGGTCGGCGTGGAACATCGTTCTTTTTGTTGTTGTTTTTGCAATAATTCTACATCGGACACTTGATTGGTATGAAGATGGGGTGCTGGTCATTCCGTAGCTCGTTTGGTGGCGCCAGGGTAGCACGTGTGCCGTCAAGAAGCGCGACGTAACCACCCTCGGCGCCATTTCTTGCTGGGTCCGCGCCGGGTGGCGACGGCTGTAATGCTTTCTTGCTACGGGCGGAAGCGTTGGTTGCTGAAAAGGTGTGCGTTTCTTAGCAGAGTACAGCGTTGCATCTGTGCGTGTGTTGTGCCCTTGGGAAAACTGGACTGTGGCTTCGGAATACTGGATTGTGGTCCCGACCGTGGTTCGGGAAACCTGACGGCCATCTCGGGGCGCTTGGAACCATTTAGAGCAGCACTGGCGTCGCGTCCTCGGCAACACCTGAAAATGGTGAGTTCCGTGGCAAAGCCGCGGGGCGAGTGAGTGCGGACTAAGGAGCCGGGCTCAGGTATAACACTGGTCTGTTTTGACATCGTCCTCTCGAACGGAGCGGCATTCGCTCGCGAGCCCGCCGCTTCTTAGTCCGCCACTCGTGGGACATTGTCGTCGTGAAAGCCTCGCGATGGGCGGTTAGGCTTAAGCTGTCGAGGCAGCGGCGCAGTGGTCGCGTGAACTCTGCGCTGCTGCCCCTAGGCCCTTTAGTTTCCGGGACGGCAACGTAATGGCCCGTGTGGGGCCTACGCGTTGCGGCCTCGATAGGGATAGCTCGCAAGCCCTCGCAGGTTTCCGCGACGCTCAATGTCTCCTTCCGAACGCCGTGAGGGCTGGGCAAGCGTCATGTGAAATTCTAGACTTTTTTTTCACATTAAACTATACCTAAATGTCATGACGCGTGCTCTACGCTAGCGGCGTTCGGAATTGCCGTCAACTGGCGCAACTGAAGTACGGATCCCTGCTCAACGGTTCGGCGCTGTCCGGAGTGGCGGCAAAGGCGGGTGCTCGCTTTCTTTGTCCTCGGTTCGTTCCAGCTGGCCTGCCTGCAGTCTACCGAGCGTTCCCCTCCCTTTGCGTGCTGTCTCATTTCTGTTCACCTTCACGCAAACACTCACTATGGGCATTTAGTTAGGCAGGTACTATCGCGGTCAAACTTAGTGGGAACACGGGAGCGCGTGGCCCGAGCTACTACTAGAGCTTCCTAACGGCGCCGCGCAGAAACAGCACGCATGCGCGTTGTGAGGGTCCGGAGGGTACAGAGCTCATCGCGCGCATCGCGTCACCGGGCGGCAGCGCGTCGTCTGCTACAAGCGAGCTGCCGGCGCTAAACGAGCAGCAGACGTTGCCAGTGGCCGTGAACCGCAGCAATAAACAACTGCAGACGTCTAGGATTTTTTTTTTTTTTTTTGCAGATAAGAATTGTCCCCGTGAGCTCCGCAATAGGCAGAACCATAACTTTACGAACTTTGTTTGAAGGTTAATACATTTTGCATGCTTTTCAAGGCGAAAAGGTATCAGCGACGGGCTTATCGCTGACGCGAGCGCGCAAATTATTTCGCATGGTAATGCCAGTAACAAAGGTGCTGTAAAGTAAATGGCCGAGGAAACACTTTATTTCAAGCTTTTCTAATGAAATACGGTGGTCTGGGCCATTAAAAATAATAAGGAACCAGTTGAGACGCCCTTAGTAGTGCGTCATGTCGCCGTTGACTTCGACGACAGCAAACATTCTTGACGGAAGCGATTCGTAGAGCGCTGTCACAAGTGAGGTGTCGCTTGCCAGCCGCTGCCAATCGGCGAGCACTGCGGCCCACAGCTCGTCCTCAGTGGCTGAATATATGGGGGTCCGGTTCACCTCTACTTTCATGTGACCCCAAACATTCTCGATGACGTTGAGGTCGGCTCCCTTCACGTTGAGGTCGGCTTACTTACACGAAGCTGGCATGCATGCCAGCTTCGCGTAAGTAAGCGCGAAAGGAACAAGGACGAACGAAGTTTGTTGATGAAGTAAAAACACGCACAAACGATATATATGCGTGGATCCCGACATCAGTGGCGTAAAACGTATTTCACCATGACCGGCGTTTCGGGCATATTTACGCCCACAAAGAAAAAAAACTTCTCTTAAAGATGACATCCCCACAGACGAAGCGGGCAGTGGCCGCGCATAGCCAGTGTGGTCACGCATCAAAGATTCATCAGCTCGCGGTGACAATTCTTGCTTGTGAATGCCAAGACGGCAGAATAGCGGTTCGTATCTGAGGAACGAACGGCGATCTGATCTTGATTTTCAGCAACAAATTGCTGCGTATACCTGCGAATGCTGCTCACGGCTGGTGGCAACGGCTGCTCGTTTAGCGCCGGCAGCTCGCATGTAGCAGACGACGCTCTGCCGCCCGGTGACGCGATGCGCGCGATGAGCTCTGTATTCTCCGGACCCTCACAGCGCGCATGCGTGCGGTTTCCGCGCGGCGCCGTTAGGATACTCTAGTAGTAGCTCGCGCCACGCGCTCCCGTGTTCCCACTAAGTGTGACCGCGATAGTACACATCTCAAATCTATCCTGTCTTTAGCTGGCCGCTCTTTGTAATAGGTTTTCTAGACAAATAAAGCTGTTTCGGTTTTCCCTCGGCTACTGTGCAACTGAATTGCCTTCCAGCTTCCCTCGTGTTCCCGCCTTGCGTGGTCCTTGGAACCCGTTCTCGGTGAGTTGACTGCTTTGCTGCTTAGGGAGTTGTTTCTTACATCGTCTTTCTGTTCTTGCTTTCGCAGGTATACCGGGCGTGCGGCGCATTGGCCATCCTCTTCCTGGACTTTGTTCCCTGTTCACGTGGTCCTGTGTAGAAGCTCGTTTGCCCGTGCCCGGCTGCACCCAAGCCTGTGGTTGCAGCGGCTGCCTGCAGTGTTCACATCTTTGTACCTGGACTTGTGTCACCTATAGTTGCAGAAATTAAACTGTTCACTGCACGACACTCAGCGTCGCTGTCTTGAATCCTGTGCTCGCCGACTTTGTTGGCTTGAGCGCAGTTACGTTTCAGCGTACATATTCCAACTGTAAAGCCTGCCCATGCCATCGTGGTTGCCATTAGGTTACGTATAGGCACGTTGGGCTGATGTTTGCCTCGCAGGCAGCAGTGCCGTTTTCTATATCCTGGTGGTTTTGGGGGCCATTTCTTGTAGAAAAGATGCCACGGATATTACGGGCTCGGTTCGTAGCATTCATATTACGTAAGTGGCGGCGCTCTGTCCCAGACACCAACAGCCGGGATTGAGTCACGCACCGGCGCCCACACAAAGAAGACACCTACGGTAACGTCACGATAACGAGGCCGAGAAGAACGAACAGCTTAAAGGAGCCATGAAGAGAAAACAAAAGTTTGTTTTATTCGAAAGATTAGGTGTTTCATAGTACCCCAAGCGCTTTCCCGGAAGCAAATGATGCTTTATTCACTGAGAAATAAGGCAATTTAAGCCAAAATTTTAAATCTCCCGCTAAAATTGCACATTTGGTGACGTGAGCAATGGTGTCACACGGGCCGGTCCATGAAACAGATACTTAGTATGTCGACTCCATATAGCACCCACACGCGGGAGTCGACCGAGACGGCGGCCATTTTAAAAATGCTAGTAAAACCTAGTGCACCCGCAGCCCTAGTCATGGAATCGCCTGATCCGGAGAACAAAACTCTCGCCGAGGAGCTCGGGCTTGCATTTAACAACCTCACACCACTTGAACGCTCAACGCTTCTAAGTGCACGAGCGGCAAGAGTTGTGGGATACGCGGTGGACGGAAAAGCGACCATTCCGCGATAGCCACAACAGACGAACGCCCTGCCGTCGGCACCGCTGCCTCGTCAGCGCCGTCGCCACGGACGAATACAGACTGGTACGTATGTGCCGTATTTTTATTACGGTTAATAATAGTTCAACTTCAGTAGCAGTATCGCTTATGCCAGTTGGCCGGTGTCGTGTATGGAAAGCCGTTCGCGCGAGCTCTCTGCTTCGACCAGAAAGATACGAGCGTCAATGCGCGGTGTTTACGGCATTTTTCCTCCAAGGTCAGAGCGCCTCGAACCCGAAAATTCGTCTGCGCGACGGCGAGATGTCGAGCTCGGCCAGGCGGTTGTTTCGTACGCATTGGCGCACACGCTTGCGTGTTCGTTCGGAACTTCAACCGTTTACTCCACCGTTCTTTGTCATAAAAAGAATGTACAGTATGTTTCACGGGCATTTAGCTCGCTATGCAAACTGTAAGCCCTGCCTAACATGCGTTTGCTTTTGCCGGCCTCCGCCAATCGCAGAGCTTAGCCCATGTGACGGCATAGGTTCTGTTGCGGGAAATGAGCTGGTGGGTCGCATGACCATTCCCGTTTTTCCTAATTATGTAGCTTATTTGAGCGAAGTTTGCGTTATAAGTGGTGTCGTTATGGTTCTAACGAGGCAATCTTTCGAATGAACCAAACTTGTGTTTTCTCTTCATGGCTCCTTTAAGTGGCGCAAGCGAAAATGCGTCAGTCGAGCCGAACAGTCAGATTGCAGATAATACAAATGGCAGGGAGGAACCAACGCATTCATCACGGCCGTCTTTCTTTACACCGTGTCTCAGTGTCAACCCCACAGATCGTTGGCACGGCATGCTGCAGGCGTTGGGTGGTAACTGCTCCGGATACGTCGCTCCTTTATCGATGCCGTATAGCGTGCGCTGCAGACAACTGTAGCACTGTAGTAGGAAAAGTGCTGCGTTCACAGCGGCCTCTGTGCGGTGCAACGTGCTTATACTGTCACTGGGGAAACTTATTTCAAGCAGATACCAAAACGTGGTACTCCACCCATCCTCGCTCAATCACTAAATGAGTATTCGGCACAGAACGCGGTGCGAGTACAGGTGATCCGAAACTAAAACAGCATGCCAGCGGCGGCGAAGCTTGTAAAAAGTGCGCGTTAACGCGCACTGTTGAATGCGCAGCATAGCGAGAGGGCGTCAGCTCACCCGGTTGGTTCGTCCTCTGCTGCTCCACTTGTGGCCGGCTGGAAAGAAGTTGCGATTTGCTGTCATCGCGGCTGCTCAGGGGCTCTTCCGACGTTTTATGCTAGGCTTTTTTTTCCCGCAGTGGTCGGAAACGCTCATCTTCGGCGGAATGCCACCAGTTTGAATCTGCGCCACTGCCATGTCTGGGGCGTGGCTTTGCGCAGTAGTTAGATTTGGCATATGCTATCAAGCTCTTGCTTCGCTGACCGGAACGCAAGAAAAAAATGCAGCGTCTATCCTCTCGGTAAAGAAAGACGACCGGTAAAGCTGGTCGAGTGAACGAAACGGAACACATTTGAAATTTGTGTTTGAGTGTACTGCCTAATTAATTACCCGAATGAAACTTTGGAATGCTGCTGTTCATTCTAGGGGATCAATGTGGGGCTACCCGTCTTCCTCCCGTAGAAGCCCATGTGTAATGATAGCAGACGGAAATTCCACAATATTGACAACTTCTCTGTGGACAACGTAATAACGACAAGTAGATGAAACTCGGCGTTGCATTGAAGCTGTTTTAGCGGATAATCTTAATTGTAACTTGTTTCAGGATCGTTCTTATACAACAAGAGTTACAGCCGTTTCCGTAACCATACATCCTCCGTAAACGGCCATGCATTGACAGCATACGAGAATTCCGTACCGTTTAGAACTTCACTGTTAAATATTTACGAGTAAATAAAACTTGGCTTAATGGTAGTCATTTTAGCGGACAATTTCAGTGTTACTCCGGTTTTTAATATTTTTTTTCTTTTTCAGATACTGCCTTCGGAGGAGAACGGTGCGTGGCAACTTCTTCGAGCAGTCGGGGCTTCTTTTTTCCGTGCCAAGTCAGCCAGCGTCCCATCCTGCAGTGTCCTCCAGTACAAGACTCCAGGAATCCTTCCTCCCGCCACAGCAAGACGTCACACCAAAGCAGACCTCACTCATACTTTTGCTTCAGTGTTCGCTATTAAAGCACTTTTCTGTACTACCCTTGCCTCTTTTATTGCGCCTGAGCTCGCTGGCTACGCCGGCTTGAGAACGGTGCGCATGCATGTACACAATGAACCTATCTGTCTTCTGCACTATGAAATCGGGAATTAGGTGAACATCGCCTCTGCGCAACGTTTGCTCGAAAGTGGAAGTAAAACTTTCCCTCGCTTTATAAAACGTTTCTCACCACTGACAAACGTTGTATTGTGCATCACGAGTTCTGTGCGGAAGCTGCGTACGAACACAAGTTAATAAATTGTTATGCAATGTAACGAATTCCTTCGCCGTTCCTCCCCATTTGCCTTCGGCCACAGGATGCATTGTCGCTGAAGAAGAAAGGGTATGACGGCTGCATCTTGCCGGTACTCACCTACGGGGCAGAAACTTGGAGGCTCACTAAGAGGGTTCAACTTAAATTGAGAATGACTCAGCGGGCAATGGAGCGGAAAATGATAGGTGTAACATTAAGGGACAAGAAGAGAGCGGAGTGGGTCAGGGAACAAACGCGTGTTAAGGACATATTAGTAGAGATTAAGAAGAAGAAATGGACGTGGGCAGGCCATGTAATGCGAAGGCAAGATAACCGCTGGTCGTTAAGGGTAACAGAGTGGATCCCTAGAGAAGGAAAGCGTTGCAGAGGGCGGCAGAAAGTTAGATGGGCAGATGAGATCGAGAAATTTGCGGGGATAAATTGTTCGCAGTTAGCACAGGACCGGGGTAATTGGAGAATAATGGGAGAGGTCTTTGCCCTGAAGTGGGCGTAGATAGGCTGATGATGATGATGATGATGATGACAGGATGCACATGTTTCACACCCAGTGCACCTTCACAGCACAACACTGAATTCAGTGTCAATGTCTTCGGAACGGACGAAATCACTCGTGGTGACGTCACTTTCAAGGTAACGTATTTCCACGATTCTAACGCGCACCTTCTTTCGTTAAAAGTAGCCTTAAAAGTTGCGTGCACGTTACAATCGGGCTTAAGGCAAAGTCGGCGTTCAATGCGCCCCGCTTTAGTTGTAATGCGAACAGGAGCTGGATAAGCGCGCTTATGAACCACAAAAAATTTTCGCGTCCACAGTTGCGTGCGTCAAATAAAATGTCTGCCAGGCACGTGATTATTTTTTTTATTATTTTTTTTATTTTCATGATTTCGCTTACCTGCGCTTTACAGTCGGGAGCGCGTTAAAATCGTGCCCATATGGTACTTGCAGTATACTTGATTTATCCTACTTAGCAACTGGTGACTTGGCGTACAGGGACGTAATAATCACGGACGCACAAACAGAGGTTACAAATGCACTAACGTTGGCTACACTAAAATTTTCGGGTCTGTGGATATTCTAGCGTTTGTTTTAGGTCTGTCATGTAAGGTGTGTCAAGTTATAGGTGTCCAATTTCCTCTTGGGTTCACGTCTCTTGCGCAGCTTCTGTTGCCATAATGTAGTATATCCCAAATTTGTATTATGTTTAAAGTTAGTTTTTGCTATGAAGTTGGTATACGCTCTATTGGTATTGTATTGCATGTATAGTTGCTAAAAGCTGTTCGCAAAACTTTTGGTTCAAAATGTTATAAAAAAAGTGATAAAGGTTAGCGAAAACCTGGTTTTACAATTGAATATGAGGGACAAAGTTATTTCTCGGCTTCTAGTCGCTTCTGATGGGTAGGTAGAATGCTGTTTTTGAGAGCTAAAGTGTGGCGCATATTGAAGTGCGCCGCTCAAAGTTAATTTATTCCTACTCTTGTGTACGCCAATTCATAATAACTAGTGATCGCGTAAGCCTCTTTCTCGGCACGATCATCTTCCGGGCGAATAAAGTGTTATTTAGCGGAGAGACATAAATAGATAAATAAACTTTATTAACGATAAAAGTTTCTCCTTGGGGTGGCGTGGTGACGGCTTGCGTTAGCTGGCCGGTAACCTTGGCTGTTCTCGTCGTGACGCTCTGTTGTATCGTTAGGCCTGAGCGCCCTAGCGCCTCAACCCAGTGCTCGCCGTCTGACATCTTGGGGAAAGAGTACATGGGACATTTCTAGGGCATTTCTTGAGGGGTGTTTTAGGGTGTCTGCTTTCCCGCATGCGTGGTCGTTTGGGGAGGGTTAAACTGTAGGGTAGATAACGTGCATTTTATATCTGCATGGCAGGAAGTTTGTTGCACGAGTCGTCATAGCCGTTCTTTAGCATTGGACAGCGCCAGGTTGGCTGGTGGTAGCTGGCGGCGCGCGAGGCGGTCGTGCTGCGTGATCTGATCTCCTCGTATCTCAGGAGACGGTCTCGAGCTGATAGAGAGAAAAACTTTATTTGAGCCCCATGGGGCTAGGCTAGTCTGGGTGGCGGGTGACCGGCGGTGGTAACCGGTCGGTGACCATTGCAGCTCGCTGGATGAGCTTAGCCTGGACCTCACGGTCCGAGCTGCACAACGCCTTCGCCCAGTGCTTTACGTCTGTGAAAGGGGGGAATGGGTTTTGGGGGCACTGCCACATGCAATGGTCTTGGGTATCGAGGGACTCGCAGTCGGGGCACAAAGTGGTGGGGTACAAAGAAGGGTATATGAAGTCGATATCGGCAGGGCAGTGCGTGTGTCTGGGTGAGTCGCCATAGGCGTTCCTCTTCGTTGGAGAAGGTCGGAGCGGCTGGGGGTAGTTGGCGGCGGGAGAGGCGGTAGTGCAAGGTTATGTCGTTGAAGGTAACAAGTCTGTCGCGGGCTGATAGGGCTCCGTGGAAGGGCTCAAGGCCAGGACCAGCTCGGACGGTGAGCTCTCGAGCGGCCCTGTATGCTGCCTCGTTCACCCCCCACACCCGTATGGGCCGGAGTCCTTACCAGCTCGACTGGGGTGGTGGGAGAATTTTGAAGAAGGATTTCGAGGGCCAAAGGCGAGATCATTGCTTTGGCGAAATTTTGAACGCCGTTTTGGAATCGGAGATTACGATGGAGGGGGGCGGCCTGAGGGTGAAGGCTAGGGCTACTGCCGCCTCTTCCGCGGTGGCCGGGGAGTGAGTGTACAGAGTAAGGGAAGCAAGCGGAGGGGCGTCAGGGCCATTAATGACCGCTACCGCATAAGCTTCACGGCTCCTGTATCTCGCAGCGTCGACGTAGACGATGGAGGGGGTGATTGGGTACCGCTTGGTTAACGTCCTCGCCTTGTGCTCCCTGCGCCCTCGATGAAACGTCGGGTGCATATTGCGCGGTATGGGTCTCACCGTTATTAGCTCATGAATGTGGCTGGGAAGGGGAATGGGCACGTCGATAAGGAATGGGCTGTCAAGGCGCAGCCGTCGGAGAAGCATTCTGCCAGAGAGCGTGGCTGTGAGACGAGTGAGCTGACTCAAGAGATGCGCCTCAATCAACTCTTCGGCGGTGTTAAATACCCCAAGTGATTCAAGGCGGGCAGTGGATGTGCTCTGAGGTACCTGCAGCGCTGTTTTATAAATTTTCCTAATTAGACAATTAATTTTAGCTAATTCGGTGGGCGAAGGGAGCAAGTAGGGAAGAGAGGGAGTGATGCGACTAATAATGAAAGCCTGTATCAGCCGAAGGTGCTCTACCTCTTTGAGCCCCTAATTTCGGGTAGCTATACGACGTATGAGATTTATAGTTTGATTCACCTGAGAAGTGAGGTGTGCTATGAACGTGGTGTTAGCACGGTTGCTCTGTATGTATAGGCCTAAGATCTTGAGGCATTGCACCTGGGGAACGGGTTGTTCGTGAACTCGGATTGTAATGTCCAGAGGAGAAGTGTCTCTGCTGGTACGTTTAGCAGGAAGGATTAGTAGCTCCGTTTTTTCCGGTGAGCATTCAAGTCCAATGCCACGAGCGTAGGCAGCGACGACATCTGCTCCCCGTTGAAGGGCATCCTCAATGTGCCCATCACTGCCCCCGGTCATCCACAAGGTGATGTCGTCGACATGAAGGGGACGGGGCTAGGTGCAGCTCGGACGGTAAGCTCTCAAGCTGCCCTAATTACTGCCTCGTTTGCTTCCAAACCGGTGTGGGCTGGAGTCCATAAAATTCTACCGGGGCGTCGGGTGTATTTCGGTTGAGAATTTTGAGTGCCTGGGGCGAAACGACTTTCCACTGAAGCTGTTCTTGTATGCCTCGGTCACATATCAGTATAAACGCCCGAGATATAAATTATTCAGTGCTTACCGGCAGGACGGAACACCTGACAGCGAGTTTTGCCGATCCTGCTGCGTTCCCAGCTGCCTTTCAAAGTTCCCGGGCCAATAGCCTTCTAGACGGGGTGAAGCTCGTAAATACACCTGGTAGCAAGTTTAAGCTGGTGCATCGGAGGAGAAGGAAAAAACTTAATAGCGCAAGATAGGTGAAATTGGGGCTGTCAGTCTCCTATTGTGGAGGTAGACGTGGGCAACTACGTCAAGGAAGCCCGCAGCTGGGAAAGTAAATGGAATTGAAGCACGACAACAACCCTCACCAGGATATCAGACTGAGTTGAAGGCCTCAGTACTAATGAGTGGGTAACTGAAACTCATCGATTCGTTTATTGATTTGGGTAGTCGGTTGATTTCTCGATTCAGTTGGAATGATTAATTGTTTGATTGTGCTTGATTCGTGCGTTGACCAATTGATTGACAAGTAAACGTTTGATTGTAAGGGCTTCATTAAAATTATATGTTTGACTCGACATTTTGTCCATACTTTACCAATGTCTCTATTTGCGCATGCGCAACTCGGTTGCTAAATGTTTGAGGGATGACAGAGGAGAGTACTCTGAATAAGGTGTGGTTGATTGCCTATAGTTAACCCATCCATAAACTCCCCATTCATGGGAATTCTTGATTTCAATTTCTGGATTTATATTACTTATTTGGTGAACAGTTTTATAGTTTTGGTCAGTTCCCCTCGGTGTACATCTGCAACTCAGTATTTTCACGTACTAGTGGTAGCGACCGGCGATGTCCGGGTGCGCCCCTACACAAATGAAACTAGTAGGTGTATAACACGTGTTGCGTTACTTTTTACTTGTCAGAGTAAGCCAGTTAACCGTGTAGTCGCACACAACTAGGAAGCCTCGCTTGCTGTCAATACATGTGGCCCTTCCAAAGGCGTGTGGTTATGAGAAACGGCTAGAACTCGTGTTTTATTGTAACTAACCTGAAACAAGTTTAAACAAGATAGTGTGCTCAAACGACTGCTTACCCATGCGCTTAAGTGAACGGGTCACGGTCGTGCTCAACACCAAATGTGCCAAGCTTGTGCAGAAGACCAATTCCCTTCTACTGCAGTAAAAGCTAGTTAACTTGAACCGCAAGGTGTCGCGACAGTTTGAAGTATTGAAAGTTCGAAGAAATTAAAGTGAACAATAGCCGCAGTACACTGCACTCGGGAAGCAGTATAGGGCATGCCAACTCCTTGATGTTTGAATAAGCCAGTGATTGCGGCCTGCCTTTTGTCTTTCAAAGCGGCAGACATCGCTTTTTCCTCTAATAAACAAATGTAGCTGAAAGCCTCATCTTCGCCTTTTTCGAAACTGAAGAAGAAACCGGCGGCATTCCATCCCGCCACGTCTTTTGAGCGGACGGCAGCGCTGTCCTTCGTCCTCGTCTTCGTACTCGTCACTGGCAGCGACAAGTTCTGCGCGTCGGACCTCATTTGTCAGTGCACCACACACACCGCTCAGTTGTCATCGACGTAGTTCTCAAAGAATGCGTCTTCCAAAACGTCCGCCATTAGGGATTTACATTGGTTTCACCCTATTTTGCCTTCTACGTTCTACGCAGCCCTGTGTGCAGGCAGAGGCGGCGTTTCTCTGGTCGTGTGCCAGGTGCCAAGGCGCCGAGGGGTGCCGCGTAGTTCAAATTATCGGTGGCGCAACCTACTCGTGTTTGAATTAATGGGCTTTTAGATGCGAAGCATCTCGATCATGCTCGGGGCTGTGTCCCTCCCTCCCTTCTTGTCATTGAACGCCATCCGCACTCTACTGCGCATGCGCGTCTCTTCAGCCCCGTCAGCATTTGGGCTGACGTCAGCGCAGTCCACTATATTAAGGAATAGTTATGGGGCGCCCGGTTCCCATTCCACGACTCTCTGGCCGTAACGGGAGGTACGTGGCGCTCTTCCTACTTCGCTACAAACCGTGCCAGGAGCATGTGCTACAAACGCGCCTTATGCCCTTCACTCATTCAAATTAACTACGTCGAGAAGCTACCGACACAACGAAGGCACGCGAAGCTGAACGTCGACGGAAACGACGAACTGAAAACTAATGGGAACTTCATTCGACCCCATGGCTGCTTCGCATACTACTCAGGGTTACCCTACGGGAAGATGGTGTAATTTTTTTGTTGTTGACAGATGTATTCATCATCGTGTGAGTGAAAGCATTAGGTAGGGGGAAAGAGTGGCGAGGCGGTGGAAGAGGAGGTGGTAGCTGTGCGACACGCAGAGCGAAAAACTGCCACGATCTCCGAAAGGTGCTCGAGATGAGTGGCAAACGGAGGAGATGAAAGGTTAGCGTCATCCAGGTAGCCGAGTCACCTGGACCGCTTGAAGCAATGGAGCAGCACGTCCATCATGCGCCCGCGCGGGGCGCTGCAAAGGCCGGTCGAGCACTACCGTGAACTGGTAGAGAATCCCAGGCGTTATGAAGACGTATCGTTTTTCTCGGTCCATTTCACCAACGGCAATGCGCCAATATCCAGAGCGAAGGCCGATGGGGAAAAAAAAAAAAAAAAAGAAATATGGGGGTACCTAAGCAATCCTTTTCATGCCGAAACGCGAGAGCAATACTTGACTAAAGGCCCAACCACATGCACGCGTAAAATCGACGTACTCGCGCAACGACGTACGCCCTCGGCGACATGCGCCGCTGCCTTTACGCCGACCGACGACATCGGGGAGGGCAAGAAACCTCATATCGCCGCAACGCGCGCGTAAACCAATGCGCCGCGCAGTGTGGCTTGACTACTCTGTACTCAGCTTTGTGGCGACCAGTTCAACTACATTTCAACTCAAATAAAACAAATAATGCCTATTCTTACAAAATTACGTATATTTAATGAAAGTGCCGAAAGTCGACGCAATTCAATTTAATACAATACGCAATACAATTCAATTTTTAATAATACGCAATACAATTCAATTTAATCCAATCCAATCCAAATCCAATTCCATCCAAAACAAATCTCCTCGTGCATGCGCAGCACGACTCTCCAAGAGCACTCTCCCTCTCTCTCCCTCTCCCTCCCTCCCCCTCCCTCTCCCTCCCTCCCCCCTCTCTCTCTCTCTCTCTCTCTCTCTCTAGCCTTTTGTGAACCTTTTATTTTGTTCTTGTGAACCTTTTGTTCACAGATGTTTCGAATTAATCTCTCTCTCTCTCTCTCAGCCTTTGTGAACCTTTTGTTCTTGTTAAACTTGTGTGAACCGTTTGTTCACAGATGTTTAGATTTCGACGGTGCTGTGCCGTGAGCACGGACGCCGGACAAGCCTTGGCCTTAAGGTGCTTCGCCACTACAAAATATGGGAAGCTTGCAACCACGCGCAAGACTTGAATGGCGAAGCTGTTGTAGGTGCATATTGCAGGACACATAGTTAAGTTTCAGTATCACTGTTTATTCGCATAGTTACGGTGACCGTCGTTATTTGCATCGAGGAGCTCCTCGTCTTCTTCGCGGTGAGTGGTGGGTGCAAGGTCACCCTCAACATTGTAGTCTTCCAACAGCTCTTCGTCATCGACTCGAGGCAGCGGTGGCAGGATCTGCAAGTTGTATCGGGAAGGAGTGTCCCACTCGTAGCCATGTCTCCTATTATCCATAATGGCTTCTAGAGAATGCGGCGGCCGCTGTGCCCTCTCCCAAGCAGGGTGTCTTTTGAACTTTAGCATTAGTGCTGGAGGTTTTTGCTGTTTGTTGTTTCTGATAAAGCCACTACGCGAGCCAGGGACTCGGCTGTCGCCGCGAGGCGCACGCCCACGAGCGCTCGCCATTGGCTCGCTTCTCGTGGTTTTTGTCAGTTTTTTTTTTTTTTTTGCTATAGCCACTGCGCGTTTAACGAAAGCTCGGAGATCACCGCGAGGCACGCGCTCACGAGTGCTCGGCATTTTCTTGGACGGCTTCCGCAACAGCTCCGCTGTTAAAAAACTTGGGCAGCTTCGCACTATATGGCGGCAAGACTGAGCAAACAGAGATACTGGTGGCGCCACCTAGCTTATTCTTGATTCACCTAAGTTTATGCGTGGTTATGCTTGAAGACTCGACCAAGTTATGCTTAGGTTATGCTAACATTCTTGGTCAAGTTTTCTGCGTGGTGTCGTCGTTAGCCCTCCTCCTCCAAAGAGCAGTGAACACTCCGTTATTAAAGTATACAATATGTTGTTTTATTTTCCGTGCGAGTCATTTCTTTCAGCTTCGTCGTCCGATGGCACAACTACCCAGGGCAGGTCGAAGCAGATCCAGCGCGTGTTCACTCCGGTAAACCTAGCGCGTCGCACAGTGGCTTGCTGTATCGCTTGTTGCCATCGGACGTGGTTTACGAACGGCAATGTCGGCTGCGTGATGACGTCATCACTCGGAGAGGTTTTGCAGAGCACTTTCGCCGGCCTAACCACCAAGACCAGCATTACGTGGTTACAATTAAGCACCACTTTGAAAACGCGTCACAGTGTGGCTCGATCTTCGCTTGTTACCATCGGACGTGGTTTACAAAAGGAGGCCCGGGCGCGCGCGATGACGCCCTCGCTCGGCGAGATTTTGCTGCACGCGTTCGCCGGTCTAACCACCAGCCCAAACAGCATCGCCGTTAAAATTGGTGGGTAGCATAATTTATGCAGTGGCGGATCAGCTACAGTGGATCTGTTTCAGCTTCATTAGGTTGCACACATTCAAGAAAAAAATTACACCCATCTCCCCGAAGGGAACCATGAGTAAGATGCGGAGCGTCATGGGGGTTCCGTTTGCGTTTCCATTATGTTTGTTAGCCAAATTTGGTGGAAATGTAGTGAACCCCGTAATGCTCATACATCCTACTCATGGTTCCCTTCTGGGAGATGGGTGTAATTTTCATTATTGTATGCGTATATACGCGAGTGAGACGAGATTGAAGTGGTACCTAAAGGTTTCTATTAAATGCGAATGCATTTATTAGCCGGGGGTTGTCTTGCTCCGTTGGCCGGCGTGCGCCTGCATTCCTCCAGCGCGAGCGCACGTGAGCGCGCGCACGTGCGCTCGCGCCTCGTAGTTCTGCCTTCGTCGTCGTCGTCGTCGTCGTAAATGCGAATGCATTTCTGGACGCGGCTATGGAAAGTGTGCGCGTGCGCTCTAAACCCTCTGACCCCATAGTCTTGGTTGGCGACTTCAACGTTGACGTGCGCAAGAAGAGTGGCGAGTGGCTGGTCGAGTACATTCAGACCAGGCACTCTATGCATTGTCTCTCTGCCGGCTTCGACACGTGCCCCACTACCATTCACGGGAGTTGCATTGATCTGGTCTTTACGCGAAACTGTGACGCGCGTATGCTTCTCAAAGACCCTTTGACCGTGCACTTTAGAGATCACAAGGCAGTGATTGTGGCCGTCAGGTACAACGATAACACAAACAGGTGCTGATGAATAAATGATTACGTTCACACTCTCGTCATTAATTACGCCATTACTCGCAACACACTCATCGGTGCACCCAATGCATTCGCATTTCTGCACGATTCCCTTCGGGGAGGTGCGGGGGAATTTTTTTTAGGTTTGCACGTCTTCTTACTTTGAGTATGACGGCCTTATGGTCGCTGAAGTGCACAGTCAGTGGATCTCGTAGCAGCGGTTGTATGTAGCCGTCGCCGTTGCAGTTGGTAAAGACGAGATCGATACATGTTCCGTGGATTGTAGTTGGGTGTAATTGCTGTTAGTGTTTGCGCTGATGCTCTCACTTAATTGCGTCAGCACACTCACTGACGGGGCTGTTGCTTCCATCCTACTTCATCTGAAGAATCACGGAGTCAAGCGCAAGCACAACCGGAGTTGTTGTTGTTGTTGTTCCTCTTCTATAGCACGTACCCACGTGGGGAATTGGCCAAGAAACGGTGGTGTGCGGACGCCGGACCACCGCCGACGCCGCGGGACATACCCCCGAGCATAAGACGCTCCGCATCTAAAAAAAAAAAAAAAACGCAATTGCACACGGAGCAGTCCAAAAAAGTGCACAAAACAGCTGTGTCTTGCCGGTCGGTATCCAGGTGTAATTTGGCGGCCGGGGCGGCTGTGTCGTGTTCGACACTACACACTATTCAGCTTTCTTCAAGTTGCCGCTGCTGCTGCGCCGCGCCCTCTTCCGCCCAACGAGGCTGTAATGAAGTGCCGACCAGCGTTTATAAAGTATCTATAAACGTTGGTGCCGACACCACCCTTTCCCGCGCCCTATTCCCCTTTCCGTGTCTCTAATGCAGCGCCGAACTCTGATGTCACATTCGCAACCACGCTCTCGCATTACACGATTTTCTGTCCGCGGACGCGATCTGTTCGCGGTTATTTCCTGGCTCGGCTACTTCCACTGGGAACGCATGCGGGTGGTGCATACAGCTGCTAGATGCATACAGGGGCTAGATGCAAACAGCTTCGCTGTAAAAAGTGCTCGATAATTAAAAACAATTCTAGAATCATTTCCACTCCTTGTTTTTTCTCATCTTCCCCATTTTCTCTCCTTTATTAGAGGCTTGTCCTTTCTTTCTCTTTCAATTCGCCTATCTCCACAATCATGTGTAGGGTAGCCAACAACAGGACGGTTCCCTGCCTAATCTCCCTGTCTTTCCCGTACTGTTCCTGCCTTTCTTTTTTTTCTTCTGTGTGTTACCTGTAAACTCTCCAGAGTTGCGGGCAGGCAAATATTTTCAACAGTTGGATTTAGATGGATACAATCACATTCGGACAGAATGTTCAAATAGTTTCTGTTTCCTTACCGCAGACCACAAATACATTACCATCTTGGCCATACTTTCCACAAAGATGGACCAATATTAGCGCAAGTAAAGTTGGCTCTGCCGCACGACATAAAAACTTTAGGGCTTCCCCGCACGGCTTCACCCCGTGGGTAGGCTTGTTTGCGCGACGTTAAAGCTGAGCAAGAAAGCCGAACATGAGTAAGCCTTGCGCAAAACAGGTGCATCCGAACTATGGCGTATGTTTACTGACGTGTAACGGTACTTGCATAAAATTTATAAGCAGAAGTTCACTGCTCATGTGGCAGCAGAATTGAAGAATCAAGTATTACTTGTTGGCTCTCTGTAAGGTTATACCAGCCGCTAACATGCATAACTAGGGTCCCTTTTTGAATGACTGGAGGGACCGCAGTTTTTATTCCTGTATTCACAGCCCGTTGTGGAACAAAACCTCGTCTCGCCATTGCAATGCATGCCAGATTTTTTTTTCACTGCTTTGCCATCTTGTCTTTATTTTGCTTGCAATGTTTTGTACCATTTTCTTACCATCCAACTCGATAATCAAATGTGTTCAGTCCTGATTTCCTAAGAAATAATTTTCTTAGGAAATTCTAGCTTCTAGCTTTGTTTTAGCTGTATACACACAAAGAAAAGATATTTGCGGTCGACAATATTTGATTCGCAGGGAGCACTGTGGATATTTTTGAGCTCCCTGCAGAGCTAAAAAATATCCCCAGTGCACTTCCTTTCCTTTCCTTTTTCCACAAACTACAACCGACCGGAGAAAAACGGCCAAAGCACGAATAAAAAATACCGAAAACGGTCCAATTGCAAATGTAACGCCCTTGCACAAAAACACATGATTAGGGAAACAGCACATTTAATTGTTGCAAAAGCGTAAATCGACATAACTGGTTGAATAGGATCTGAAAAAACAAATAATACAAAAAAAATAGAAAAACTAAAGGAATTATAAGCGTTAATTTACCACATCAAAAATGTCAATTTTATACACCTCCACAAACAAGGTATACGTAAACCAAAAGGTCGCGAAAGATTGCAAGAACGACAAACAAAAAAAAATCGCGAAAACGGACCAATCATCGACTACGACTTGCATCTGCGGGCAATTCAATAATTGTCGAAGTTAAGGCACTTAATCGCCTAAATTATGTAAATTTATGTCATCGCTCAAGAAAAAAATGGCAGTATCATGATGGCGAGGGTCGGAGTACGGGGACTCGAAATGACATCCGATTCACGCCACGCCAGTCATTCGATTTGAGCCGTGAGTTGCACCTTGCTTATTCCCTAAATGAAACTGCAACTCACGGCTAAAATCTAATTTTGCTTGATTTTCGCTTGACGGTGGTGTGCGCACGGATGGACGAGGACGGACATTGGGATGTCCTAAGGTACTCCGCACCGTTACAGGAGAGGGAGTAAGCCGTTTGACTCTCGGGTACTAACTCACGGTCGTAGCCCATGGGTAAGATGACTGACACTAACTCTGTCTGGTCTACCAGGCGCAGGCTCTAATCCTGCTGGTGCCTGTGGGATTTTTTTGTGATTGTAAATGCTATGCGCACGGACGCGGACGGACATTGTGCGGTAGTAAGGTACTCCGCACCTAAAAGGAAACTCTCAAAACAATAAAATAACCCAGCGTAATGGGCTGCTCATAGCCACATATGGTTTTAAAAACTCGCAATAAAGCAGGCGAGGTGTAAGTGTTAAGTATCAATAGAGAATTTTCTGAATTTCTGCAGATTTGGCCTGTCTTCCTGTGCTATTCCTCACAAAAGTAATCGAGCGCAGCTGTCGCTCATGAAGAACGAATCGTGCTTTTTTCAATCTCATAGTAACGCTGCGGGAAGCAACGCAAAAAGCGGAATGTCATCGTGAATTGATCGATTGATTGTAGGGTTTAAAGCGCTGACGCAACGCAGGCGATGAGGCGCGCCGTAGTGGAGGGCTCCGGATTAATTTTGACCACCTGGGGATCTTTAACGTGCGCCGAAATCTCGTACACACGGGCGTTTCTGCTTTTCGCCTCCATCAGAAAAGCGGCTGCCGCGGCCGGGAATCGAACCCGCGACCTCGTGCTCAGCAGCGCAACGCCTTAGCCACTGAGCCACCGCGGCGGGCATATAATCGTGAATAGCGGGGCCCCAGTATATTTACTGGTGGGATGGGGTTTGTTGGTTTTAGGAAGGGAGAAGTTTTGCAAAAAGGAACACCAGCAGCCGCATACACGCTACCTGGAAAGAAAAATGGGGGGAGGGGGGGGTGAATCCCCAAATTCCCACCTCCACCCCTGGCTATGTCCCTCTCCCTGATGAACAGGTCATTTTACCTTTATTTATTTACTCATTTAATAATTTGTATCCTCTTACAACTATGCGTTATGAGGTAACTAAAATGAACGGATTGTTTACTGACACTTTTCGTGAGAGCAGGTGATACTGCACTCCAACAAGATGCAACCAATTTAAACAGAGCGCGCACGTGTAATTTTATGGAATTATTTTGCCCGGAGAGGTGCCCGGGCCCATTTGTTCCGGAGACATAAGTTCCGGGGCCATAGGATTCGGAGCCTTAAGTTCCTGGACCATAAGTTCCGGGACCGTTTGTTCCTACACCCGTGGCGCCGTTGTCCGCTCACTTCTCCACCCACTACGCTCGTCGCCGCGCTGTCTCACTTCTCTCCTGATGAACTGAACGAAGGTTTGTCCAACGGTTTCAAATTTTCCGCCTTCGCGCGAAAGTGCTCGCGAGCCCCCTGACTGAAACAACGCCAGCGGGAATTCTGTTCTTTTTGTGCCTGCTTATCATCCCGCAAGGGCCGGCGCCGTACTGCGCAGTTTTGAAAGAGCCATTTTTTATGGCACTGCCACTTTTTTCGCTTACTATCCTAAAACCCAACCCAACGAGAGATCCTAACTAAATGATCCCGGAGGCTGCCGGTTAATTACGTATATTTTGCCCCAAATGTGCCTTAAGTTTTCTTTGCGCTATACAGCGGGGAGATGTATGACAAGCGTCAGCGGTTCACAAGTTTCAAACGGTTACGACTATATAAACCGCTTGTTTTTCAAAGCCTTCGTGTTACGCACCTACGGTACACCGTGTGGCTCTACTTGGGTCAGTTATCTCGCTGCGCCGCCTGATTCCGGCAGTCGCTTGACATCGAGCAGCCTGACAGCGAGCGAGCTACGACGACAAGGCGAGCCGCTAATGAGCTCTGCACTCGAAATAAGCGGTGCACGGCCGTGGTTATTTGTGCTATAACAAACAGGATAAGTCACGGCTAGCCTAGCACGCTTGTGGTGCAACCGCGCTTGTTATAGGCGGTGAACGCCGTAATTGTCCACACGATTAGCAACGCGCACGCTGCAACTTTACATATGCCCAATGTAAATGACTCGCAAGTCATGTGTGTGCTTTTAAGAGAGAACGATGGGTTATCTGCTTACCTTGAACTCAGCGGCCTTCGGGCGTCGTTCGTTGACGCGTCTCCAAATCAAGACAACGTGCTCGGGGGCCTTTGTTCTCTAGAAGTGCCACCACGGTCGCTTAGCGCTCAACGCAGAGTGGTAATTATCTGTTGAAGGGGCTCGCACGGGGCGGCGTTACCCAGAAAAGCACGGCCCGTAGCCGTGCCCTTTGTGTTCGCGTAATTGCGCGTTCGCAGCGGACCGGTACCATCCGTTTCCGCCGCTTAAATTCCTGGCATGGACTGTCATCGGCCTGTGAGCGCAAGGGGGCGAGGTGGCTTACGGACCGGCCCCGTCGTGGCGACAAATGGGAAAGGAAAGAAATACGAAGTGTGACATATGGAGATATCCGGATGAGTTTTGCTTGGACTTGCGAAGCGTTTCTGGAATTACCACGCCAGGTTGCGTAGCATGGATTACTTGGCGAGACTTTGGCCGATTTCGGGTCACGTTACCCGGTATATTTGGTGTGACAGTATATGTATGTATGTCTGTATATAACCATGAGATGCGGACGATGTATTTTACAATATTTACATGCGGCTATCACTGAGCTCGCACAGGCTGCACGCCAGCCACTCCCTCGTCCTCGTCGTCGAAGGTGGGACACCGGGCATTGTCCACCTGTTCCGTAACCCCCGGTCAAAGACGACCGCCCCGGTCGAGCTCGGTCACCGTGAGTGGACGGGTGCGGTGAGGATGAGGTGCGATGCGTATAAACAGTGAAGTTCGTTCCGCCGCGAATGACGATGCTGGTCTCCGATGACGACTGGTCCCTGATCATCGACGCCCACAAGGCCACGACGAACCGATCAGGGTGCCGGGAACTGCGCTGGACGAAAAGGTTGGGGACACGGCATGGCCGACAGGTCTTGGCTGGTCACATCTCGTCGGGTCTCGGTTCTTGATCGGCTTCTCACGGGCTGGGGACACGGGGCGGGGGTATCGTCATGTCCTGATCGCGGCGGGGCTGGGGCTGCCCGGCACGGCCCGCGTACCCTCGATGTTTGCGCCGGTGCCGAGACGGAGCGATGCCGGGGCCAGGACAGGGAGAAACCCGCACACTGCACCAAACATGTTACGTGGCCCAGGACATGAGCCATGAGATGTGGACGATCTATTTACAGTTTTTACAAGCGGCTATGGCCGAGTCCGCTCAGCCCGCACGCACCCTCTTCCTCGTCGTCTTCGATGCCGAGCTATTTGCCGCCATGAAACATTGTCCACTGGTCCCGTGACAATATATATATATATATATACATATATATATATAAGAGAAGAAAAACTTCGAACAAGGTAAAACCACGATTGTGGCCTACGTTTCAGCAAAGAGAACTTGCTTTCCTCAGGCCCTGAGGAAAGCAAGTTCTCTTTGCTGAAACGTAGGCCACAATCGTGGTTTTACCTTGTTCGAAGTTTTTCTTCTCTTGTATATATATATATATATATATATATATATATATATATATATATATATATATATTATATTTTCGCCTATTTAGCACTGTAATAAAAAAACATGATAAACACGTCATTCGGCACTATTTAATATCTCGGAAACAGCCGAATAGCACCGGCAATGACGACTGCAACCTTGATATATATATATATATATATATATATATATATATATATATATATATATATATATATATATATATATATAGAGAGAGAGAGAGAGAGAGAGAGAGAGAAATGGGTTAGCAGTCAGAAAGCCTCGGAAAGCAAAGGGGAGGATGTGGTAGGTAATTGAAACAGATAAAGATTTTTGAAAGAAAGAAAGAAAGTGGAGACAAAATGCCCGCCGGGTGGGATCCGAACCCACGACCTCCAGAATACCGGTCTGGTGCGATGACCACTACGCTACCGGCGGGGCTATTTTTCCCCTCCAATTTCTGAGGTATTTATGTTAAGGTAGTTTTGTTTCCTATGCTTAGGGGTGGTAGCCAGCGCCACTCGGACTACTCGGGGTGAAGGGGACCTTTTTAACCCCCGGGCCGTGACTCGAGTGTCTACGACATGTCGAGAGTGGTCGACCAGCGTTGAACCCTCTTAAGCTTCCTATGGCACCAAGACTGCCAGAACAGAGGTCCTCGCTATGCATGTAGCGAATCAGAATAGGAAATGAGGGGCTCGTTGAAAATAACACAGAAATAAGAGTTGGCAGTCATGAAAACCTCAGAAATCAAAGGGGGAGGACGTGGTAGGTCATTGAAACACATAAATAATTTGGAAAGAAAGAAAGAAAGTGGAGAAAAAATGCCCGCCAGGTGGGAACCGAACCCACGACCTCCAGAATACCGGTCTGGTGCGATAACCACTACGCTACCGGCGGGGCGATTTTCCCGTCCACTTTCTGAGGTGTTTATGTTTAGGTAGTTTTGTTTCCTGTGCTTGGGGGTATATATATATATATATATATATATATATATATACATTTATATATATATACATGCCCATTAGGGGCATGTGTACTAGCATCGGCTCGTGTGCAAAACTTACCGCGGAAACTTAAAACTAAACCTTTCGCCCATTGCAGACAAGCCTTGCTGCACAACGCAGGGTAGATAATATACCTTTAATTATAATATACGTGGGGTTGTTCGTTTTAGTTTTATATTTTTTTTTCAATCGGGGGGGGGGGTGATAATCGGGTGCCATTTCTCAAACTGATAAACGGGGAGAACTTGAGCTCTCTCTCTCTCTCTCTCTCTCTCTCTCTCTCTCTCTCTCTCTCTGTCTCTCTCTTTTTTTTTTTTTTTTTTGCAACACCAATCCGAAATTAGGGTTTTTCCTGGTTAGAACTAGATGTGCTATATAATACACTCACCTTATTTTATCAGAAGGAATTACGAGCTTCTTAAGTTTAACGCGTTGACGTTGGTGTTTGTTTAAAGCTGGTAATCGGGGAAACGCATTGATACGCCGCTTGTCTCCGCCAGTTATGAATTTTTGTGCAAATGCAGGACATTGGATGGTTGGTGCGTTTCCACGATTTTTTTTTCATTCGAGTTTCTGTCACGCTCATTCCCTCGGCACCTCAGTAATAAGGATTTCGTTTTTGCAAGTCACCCCGCCACCCATTTTTCAACATCATTGCTCAATGTTATCGTCAACCTTCTTTCGATTCGTCGGGACAGCCATTTTTTAGAGAACGTCTTTGGTGGAAGCGCTAGGTCGTCAGAAACACAACCGTTGTTAGGCCTTGCCAGCGGTTATTGTTAGATAATGCAAACTAAATTCAAGAAAAAAAGTTGGGATAATTCAGAAAGAGTAAAGGAGTGTAAATAGAAAAGAAAAATCATTCACGGCATATATGGACAAGTATCTGCAGAATGATAAAAATATCCGAGGACAATTAAGCACGTTTATGAGTTGTGACTCGTAAGTGCGAAAGCATTGTTTTTCAGATGAACGCCGCTAAATTCTCCTAGTTCTGCGATGCGAGTACTTTTGGCTGTTGCGCCGCTGGGCCAGGTCAGTGGGGCGCGTGCATGATAATCCGCGGAGCCCCACACTCAGAGCCACAGCTGCAAATCTCGGCTTTTCAAGCGGGTCTTCGTTGCCTAGCCACGTGATAAAATGAACATTCGTTTGATAATACTGCCTCGGACAAGCTGCGAGAACCTACTGTGCTTGAAACTGACGCCTTACAAAAGATCTTACAATATCATTAATCAACTTTCACATGCTTACATGCAGAAGATGGAGCAAGAGGACAAATAAAGCCAGCGCTTCCAAACCGGCCATGCTTCGAGACATACGTCCCAAACGTGTGTCCTCAAATACGTTACAGTTATGGCGAGGTAAAACCTCCCCGGTCTCTCCTGACATATTTAAGAGAAATTTACCAGCGGTAAACGAAGCCTCTTCCACCTCGTTTCGGTCATCGTTTTAAAGTAGGTGTGCCATTTTGCCGGACAAACCAATACATTGATTCCTTCATTTCCGGAACAAGCAGAGACTGGAACTGCCTTTCCGCTGCCACCGCATCCCTCACCGACCCTGCAAAATTCAAACTCCACATTTTGCAACAATTGTAACTTTTCGATTACGTTTTGTTGTATAACCCCGACTCCTTTCCGTAGAGCCTTCGGGCATGTAAAGTATTCAAGTAACTTAATTGAACCGTCAAGCGAAAGAACTCTTGTCAACAACCACAAGCGAATTCAGCCGCCGGCAAGTAGTATATGGAATGCGGGCTCGGCGACCTCATACGAGCACGCCTTAAGCCGAACTGGGGCTATGCGTCGTAGCGAGGTTTGTCGTATGATGGAGCGACCACATACATGGCCGCACTGCCTGCGCCTCGGCTGGCCTTATAAAGGTTTGACAATGGGTCTGGGGTGTAACTGACACGAAGGATGGCGACGTTCAATGTCAAGGTGCCTGAGTAACCGGCGTCTCACGAAATGCGAAAGGGGGTAGAGAAAGGGCCTTTGTGCGCGCGGAATGACAGCGTGCCTGCGAGTACGCGGGAAGCGTCCACAATGCAGCACTGTTCTGGCATGTTTCACGCTAGGGACTTGACAGCACGACAGAATGATTGCTTCTTGTTGGCTTCGATCCTGCCATTGACACACGGCGAAATGCCTACAGAAGCGCGAGATCGCTGGTACCGTACACGGTTTAAGGTGCGCTTGCCCAACATGAGCTAGACGTTTTGGGGTTTGGTGTCAGCAAAGTTTTTAGCTTTGGTTCGGGATTTTAGCTCCCACGGGAAAGGTATGGTTACAGAAAACGGCTGTAACTTATGGTTTATCGGAGCTATCCCGGAACAAATTATATGTCGCTGGACTTCTCGAATGACTACATAACCGTGCGAAGCTTTAGTTCAGCACGTGTCATTGCTAACTATCAGTCGCAGGTTTAGTAAAAAATTCCAGGCCATCTCCACTAACGTACAACCTGGGGAGGGGCGAAGCATGCAGTGTATGCGTGTATTCTTGGCGCCTTGGCGTTTTTGACAACGGAGATGAAACCGTTCGGGGCTAGAGGTATATATACAGCTTTGCTGTAAAATTTTCTTGCCTTTGAAACACGAATCTTCCTAACGCGAGGCGTAAACGAGTGTCCCGGTGTTTTTTAGCACGCGTTAAGCTCCAGGGCGAGCCGTAAACGAGTTTCCCGGTATTTTAGAAACGTGACTACATGAGACGATTACGACGACGACAGGAGACACCAACAGCCCAGGCCCCTAAGGGGCTTCGACCCTAAAATGGCGTACAGCCGCCTCTCCTGAGCCATTCCATCCGCATCTCAAAGCCATCATGATACGGAGTCACATGTTTCTCCGCTGGGATAAAACTGCAGTCCTACAACGTTCCATAACGCTGATGAACAGTTGTATGCTAAGTCGCAAGTTACGACCGACGCAACCGATTAATCGGTCAATTAACCGATTAAAGTCTGCTAATCAATCGGGTTATCATTTTTAATCGACGCCCAACTCTAGTTTTTACGAATTGACGGGTCATACGTTGTCCCTAGGTGTAACGAAGCAGCGCATAGGTTTTCACTGCCTCTTCCGCTTCTTTTCCAGGTCAACACAAAACAGCCGGTAATGTTTCCTAAAGACGGTTGTAGACACATTTAATACATTACACGATAGTCTTCCTTGGGCTACCTAACAAACACTTTGGTCTATATATCTGTACCTGTCTGTCGCTCGATTCAACCACCTGGTCAAAAGGTATTTGTAAAAATTCTGCAACGAAGTTTATTTAGGCAAAACCTTTCAAAACCACTAATTCTGTTATCATAGTTCATACCATTGTTGAGCAAAAAGAAAACATTAAGCATATGTGAAGCAAAACACGAAACAAAAGAGCAACGAAACAACTGAAGAAAAACACGAAACTGGTAGTGGGCAATGTTCATTTATTAAATAAAAATTTGCGTTGATATTTGCAATAGAAAATTCGAAAAACGCGTTGAAAATAATGTCTTGACCCAGAAATACACAAAGAGCTCGCGACCAAGCCAAGACCTGGCGGCGGCATTTAAAGTCCAACAGTAATGAAAAGTTTCCACAGATGGCGCGCGAGCAGTGTAACGCGGGAAAATGAATTGATTTGCGCAAACCTCCGCCGTGTTTATTGCAGGAGGAGCGAGACGGGAGGGGAAGAGAGTGAGAGGGGGAGAGAAGAGAGGCATTCCAGTGAAAGGGGCGACAGAAGACTATCGTCTTTCGGCGACATTTGCAGCGAAGTAATCAAATATGCGGCCGTTTTCTTGGTCTTCGTTTTTTTCTGCGGGGCGGGGATAATTTCAAAACTTTTATTGTACCGGAACTGTGTTGCATTAGGCTTCAAAATAGTAGCTCAGCGCCGCACTATTCAATAGCCTGTGCCACAACAGAGCAGAAACGAGGCGAGCAGGTTGCCTATTTTAGTTTTATTTCTGATGGGTGCTGGGAACACCTGCTCACATGACGCATCTTCTTCTGTTTTCTGTATATTTTTGTGTATGTTTGTGTGTGTGTTTTGCCGCGAAAGTTATTCATGTAAATTACGTTTTTCCCACCCGGCTAAGATCTTGAACAAAGATCGCAGTATTAATAAATAAATAAATAAATAAATAAATAAATAAATAAATAAATAAATAAAAATCTCTTCAAAACAAGTTTTCCGCTCATTTAAATGTCTTACGTCAGGGGTATACCCAGTTGAGGGGGGGGGGGGGGGGGTCGGTGTCAACTCCCCTCCCCCCTGCATTTTCTGAGCGCCGCATCTCTCCCTCCCCCTTTCTCTGGCTCTTTTTTTTTTTTTGACACGCTATTTACACACAGAATCGATATATATAATGTAAAAAACAGAAATAAGAAAGTATGTTTGTTAAAGCCGAAAAACTACGAGAATTTTGTTGGGCACAGGATCTCATTCATTTCGTTTTTTTTTTTTTTTTAACTGCGGCGTATAACAGCCCTCAACCCCTTTTTCGAAAAATATTGTTACGTGGTGGCGAGAGGTCCGGGGATCGTTAAGCGCTACTCACATGGACGACGGGTGCATGCGATTCGCATGCGACTGATCGTTACGACTTATTGTTAGGACCGGTTTTGGCGGATCAGTCGCATGCGAATCGCATGCGCCAGTCGTCCATGTGTCTCGCGCTTTACCCGGCACCTCAACCAGAAGATCTTACCAGGCGAGGATGCCGTAGAAAAATTAAAGCCGTTCCACTCAATGTGAAAGCTGTCGGAAGTGCAGAGCAGTGATTCGCCACAATGGGCTGTAGCGCCGTTATCCTCTTACTGATACCACCTCATGCAATTCAAATTCCCCGCCTTCGCAGTGCTCGCGCGCCCCCTGCCGAAAACTGCGCCAGCGGGAGTTCGGTTCTCTTAGTGCTTTTTCTTCCCGCACGTGCCGGCTGCACTGCCACATTTTGCGTTTGCTATCGTAAAAACCAACCCAACGGGCGTCCTCAAGTAAGGGAACGCGGGCTCTGCCCGACAATTACGTATATTTTCCCCTCAAATGTACCTATAGTTTTCTTTGCGCTAAAAAACAAGAAGATGTATGACAAGCACCAGCGTTTCACGAGTTTCGAACGCTTGTGACTATAAAACCACTTGGCTTTCGAAGCCCATGGGACGCCGCCTTGGTGCTCATATACTTGGGTCGAGCGAGCGAGCTAGGATGACAAGGCGAGCGCCTAAAGTGCTCTGCACTTCAAATGTTTTTGCCGTATTTCAATGGCAAGACGCTGCGCAACAATCCCCTCGTCCTCTGCTTCCCCTCGAACTCGTGGCAGAATCTCCTTTCGTGTAAACTGTGGCAAATCCCCCCATAACCACATAGTCGACTAACATGTACCGATGGATAGCTGGAGCCTAGCACCGGGCAAATTGATGCGAGCCCGTTTCGGTCTACAAAAGTGTGCGAGAGGAGATCGCAATCATAACCGCTGCAGGTATGTTACGAGGCGAGAGGAATGCCCGGAACAAATGGTCCCAACTCCAAAGTAGGAACAAATGGTCCCGGAACTTATGATCCCGGAACAAATGGTCCCGTGACAAATGGTCCCAGGCACCTCTTCGGGTAAAATGAATCATTAAAACTCCACGTGGTTTCTCCGAATAAATTTGTTGCACCTCGCTGGAGTGCAGTATCGCCTGGTCTCACAAAGAACTCAGTAAATCGGCGAGCGCAATGTTGACTAACGGTCAGTAGTACTGGCCAACTCACATTTCTGATATTTTACATAACTTAAATAATACAGTCACTGCAAATGGGCTCAACGCACAGGCTCAAGTGGGACTCGCTTCTCAAGCGTTGACAAAATTTTGTATCCTTGCGAGTACTGCACGTCAGCCAGCCTAATTTAAATAACAGTTGTGTTCTCCCGCTTCATAAGAAAACTGTATTCAGGAAGAAAATTATGGCAGCTTGTTATTGTTGTTAGCTTTAAACACCGCCCGTGGGCGGCTCAGTACACGCAGATTTTAATTAAAATGTCTGCCACTGGAATAACCAAAAAGGCGAGCAAATGAAGCACGCGAGGACGCACACGTGCGACAAAACATTTGTGTACCGCATTTAACTGAAGTAAATTCAGCCTTAGCAAATATATTCTATATGAACAGATGCAAAACACATTGTGCACAAATACAAACATATAAACATACATACATTGACCCCCTTCCTTCCCTCATACAGGCGCTTATGCATAGGTGCAGTAGTGGTGGGACCATTTTTTCCTACTTTGAAGTTGGGACCATTTGTTCCGGGATCATTAGTTCCGGGGCCATTTGTTCCGACCCCATTTTTTCCGCGACCGGCATTTCTCGCCGCAGTCGCCATCAACGAACCTCAGAAGATGACCGCTGCACCAGGCTCCACTCCACGGGCAGCCGCTGCAATCCTGCAGGCGACCACTCAACGCTGCTTGGAAAGCCAGAGAAAGGCCGGGACGAGTGCAATATTTTGTCAGAGGTGCAACATTGCCACTCATCCAGACCTGCCCAAGGCGAATCAGTTGTGGTAGCGTCCCTCTTGAAACGGCTCTTGTCCCAACCTAGAGGCAAAAAGTGCGCCACGAGCGACAGGAGAGATACATCGCTTACAGGCGGCGCTCGAGGTTGGTTAAAGATTTGACGCACACAAACAAGTTCTATAACGGAGCGCGAAGCGAATGGTAAAGCCACAAGCATGCGTGAAACGATCTCTTATTCGAACGCAGCCAAACAGTGCTCGCCTGCAACGCCGACTACGCTGTCAGTGAAAAGGGAGGAGCACGCGCCAAATGACGTGACGCATATCCGCACAGAAATAGCAGCGCGCGCCAGGACAGCGCGGAGGTTCTCAGCCGCTGTAGATATCGCTGCGCGCGGCCAAACGGCTGAAATACGATCCGGCACCGCTCGAGGATGATTGTTTACGCCACGCTCGATCCACGCGAAGCGCGAACCACGGAGGATGCGAACACAGAGGAAGGCTTCAGCGTCACAAAGCCCACAAGTCCGCTGAACACTCGGAAGAAAATTATCGCTCAAGACGGCTTGAGTTCTTGGCAGATTTACGACAAAACGCCGACCATTCTACGCGCCCTAAAATCGCGACGTTCTTGGAAGAAATGGGCAATATGAAGTCATATATACATCGGTCGTGAACAAAATCAAGTGCTGCCCAGAAACGAAAAGGACCGAGGAGATTCTACACTGGAAATAGTATTTGAGAAACTCAAAAGCAAGGAATTGTGGAAAGACAGGTCCTTCTATCCTCTGAAGCGTCACACTTGGTTTGCCGAACATAACCAAGGCACTTACTACCCACTAGCCTCGAAGCGAATTACGCGTATTCGCTCAAGCAACACAATCATGTACGGGACCATGCTTGGTCCTTGCTTGAAGTTCCTAAAGCCACAATTCACTTCCATGAAAAAAGAAAAAAAACTTACTAGCCGTTGGGAAAGTTTACGGATGTAACAAAACGTTAAGAGATGCCGAGAACAATGCCGCGGTAAACTCCTACTTGCGACACTCTGAGAAACGCCTGCTCTGGGAGACAATGAAACAAACTGCGGGAGCAAGAAGGGCGCCTTTTTCTCTCAGAGTCAAACATCTGCCGGGCGCGCCGCATTTCTTATGCGTGCTTTAAATTTCCCTTCCTGTTGACGAGGATTCGCGCGGCGCACGCAAACAGGAAGACGCACAGGAAGCCGGCCTACCTCGACAGCTTCTCACGGTTCTCCAGCGGCCACAGCAGCAGCACTTCCCGCGGACGGGCCTTCGAAAACCGGCTCGTCCGCCGAGTCGCCCGGTAGCCCGCCACCGGAGCCCAGAAGCGCAGACGGGACGCTGAATGGCCGAATGAAGAACAGGAACACGGGGCGACGGCGCGGGAGGGGGCCTCCTCCTCTTCCCCTCGGCGGACACAAAAGAAGGGGCGCCAGGGGAGAGGCCAGGTCGTCCTTCTACCTGTTTGTACACAGGCGCGTTGAAAAACCTCAGCGCCCCGAGTAGAAAGGGCCGGGCTCACCAACGAACTCTCGGCAACGGATTGCTGGGGCTCGCTGGATTCCCCGCACCGACCGTGCTCGTCGGAGCTGCGCCCAGGTGGAACAGAGCGGGGGAAGCTTCGACCATTGTTGTCGCCCACCGAGCGAACGACCGGTAAGGTCCGCGACGACAATTTCGGATCGCTCCCACGGGCGTTGCCGCGGCGTCGCGCTTTTCTTCTCCGGTGGGGAGAAATGCGTCGAGGGATCGAGGAGCGCCACGATGGGAGCGCCACAAAAGGAGACCAGGACGGGTCAGGGGCCTACGGAGGAGAAGCAGCGGCGCTCGCTGGGACGGGTTTCCCATGGCGCTACGCGATGAGTGGAAGGGGGCAAGACAGGGGACGAAGCGAGGACAAGTTCCTTTTCACTACCAGGTGCTCGCCTGGGGCAAGGAAGGAGACTACCAGGAAAAAAGAAAGCCACTTTCTTCACTGTACCGTGCGGCTTCCAAACGCACACTTCCCAAACTGTGCCCACTCGTGCTTTGCAATTTACGGCATCTCGATGCACCTACGACTCCCGGCCTTGTGAGTGACCACTCTTGAGATGCAAACGACACGCACGTGGGCTGGCCGTTGGTTCTTACTTCCGTATATCACCTAGCTGCTACCCTAAACCTGATTTGCCTTCGTAGAAAACCCCGCGGCAGCTACAGGGAGCAAATACTGAAAGTTCTCCAGCATTTCCTGCTTTTAGCAGGACAGTTCAGAGCGCCACAGGGCATTACAAAGGCAGCAGGAAGCTAAATAAAAAATAATAGAAAAAAAAAAACATTGCAAGAACAAATGAAAAAGAAAAGCGTGGTGGGTTTCCTTATTCTAGAACATGACACTAAAACAGTGCAGTGCGTCGTTTGGGGGAGAGCTTGTCTACTCGCGTCTCCAAGTGCGCGAAAGAAGCACTGCGGGTTTTGCCAATGTTCGATCACACTACGTGCGGGAGTGACTGACGTGTTCGCGAAACGCGATAGACCTGTTTGTTCTTCCTGAGCTATTGTCTCTCGCAGCTCATTGTGTAGTCTGGGTTCCGCAGGGCTCTAAGTTGGACATCCGATGCCGCCGAGCTAACTCGACGTGATCCGAAAGCTCCCGGAATGCCGCGAGGAGCCCCCCTTCCGGGTTCCATCCCTGCACCGCGCTTCCCACGCTGCGTCTGGAGGCCGCGCTCGATCAAAGTTATCGCTGAGGTGCCGGATAAAAAAAATTTTGCCATGATGCTCGCTGCGATCGTACAGCTGTGAGGAGGAAATCTTGAGAATGATGCGGGGTTACCATTATTCCACCACGGCTACAGTAGATAATTTAATCGTCGGCCGTTTAAGTGCACCAACGATAGCAACACTCCGAGGCTGCTTGTCAGCCCGTAGCTCACATGGTTGAGTTTCTTCTGTGAGCATGCACCAGCCCACTCGTCGTTGGAAAATCAAAGCAGATCCGTACTTGCGTGCATGTGTGTCTGCGTAGTTTTTTTTTTTTTTTAACACTATTTGAGAAACTCCTGGGGCACCTCAGTCTGCTAACGCGCTTTGAAGGCGTCAGCCCTATCGCTTACCCTGCCGATACTTATCAGGCTTCTGTACCGCCACATCACTTATTAAGTGCAGAGCACTTTAGGGGCTCGCCTTGTCGTCGTAACTCGCTCGCTGGACCCAAGTATAACCACACGGCGTTCCGTCGTAGCGGCTGTCGTCACGGCGTAACCCAGAGGCTTCGAAAGCCAAGCGGTTTATGTAGTCATAAGCGTTCGAAACTCGTGAACCGCTGGCGCATGTCATACATCTCTTCGTTGTTTAGCGCAAAGAAAACTGCAAGTACATTTGAGGCAAAATATACGTAACTAACCGGCAGCGCACGCGTTCATTTAGTTAGGAACGCTCGTTGGGTTGGTTTTCACGATAGTAAGCGAAAAAAGTGGCAGTGCAACGCCGGCACGTGCGGGAGGAAAAAGCAAGCACGAAAAGAGCAGAACTCCTGGCGCAGTTTCAGGCAGGGGGGCGCGAGCACTGCGAAGGCGGGAAGTTTGAATTGCATTGGGTGGAAGCAGTGAGCGGATAACGGCGCTACAGCCCTTTATGGCGAATCACTGCTCTGGACCTCCGACAGCTTTCACTTTGAGCGGAACGGCTTTAATTTTTTGTACTCTTGCTTCGTTTTTTTCGTTTGTTCGTCGTTTGGCGCGCTTTACTCCGGCAGGCAGGCTGGCGATACTTGCCACCGCAGCTTCCCCAGAATCGTTCTCCGTGGCTGGCGTGAACCTATTCTGCTCACGTGCCGCGACGGGATATGACCTGAGCGCCGCACGTACCAGGCTAACGATTGTTCCGCCCCTGGCAACGCGCGCCTGTAGTGCGGTGGGAATGCACTGGCCCCTGCTCTAAAGACCCCGGTTCGACTTCCGTGCGAACTCAAATGTGTCTTTATTTACTTTTTACAGCGACAGTCCTTCTGTCTACGGGGCGACAACAATGGCAGTTTTTCGCGCAACGGGGAACCGGAGACTTTCGCAGGGAAATTCCTGGCTGTGGGCCTGGCGCCCTTTCATCGGGCAGTAATGAAAAGATTTGCGTTACGTGCTCGCTTTCAAGAATTTTCGATATTACGCGTCCTTGTGTAAAACTGCCCCATTTCTGTTTTATTTGAATTGTATTGTATTTATTTGTGATCTATTGCGAGATTACGCTATATGTCTGCACAACTGTAAGGCGAACGACGTGCTTGCCTTGCCCAAGTTCAGCAGCGTAACAGTACAAGAATCTTGCACGACATCACAGAATCACTTTATTGCAAAATGTGTAAAGTTAATCCTACCATGCAAACATTAATTCATTATAAATTAAACTAAGAAGTAAAGTCTGTAGAACACACAGTGTATCATTGAGGATGTCGGAAAGTATAAAATATGTACCAGCTGCGCGAGGCGCGTTAAAATTCGCAATTTCCGACAGAGCTACACAAGTCCCGAAAACAGGGAAATGTTACTGACATGATTAAAGAAGCCTTGACGACAAAATACAAGTTTGGCTGATTCCAAAGTCTGCTCTGACCCAATAACGATGATATCAATATCAACGCAATTAAAAAAGACTTTCCAGATATAAAGAAAAGCCGACGACGCAGTGGAGGCTCACCAGCCATCCCTCTCGCAACCACATAACGAGAGAGGGACTTGTTTGTGCGACTGGCGGATGCCACTGTCAAGAAACATGGCATGTGATTGTAGTGCTTCCTCTAGTTCCATTTTATCGCATCACTTCGGCGCTACTGTGCAGTTAACACGCTCATTACTCTGTTGTAGCACTCCCCATATTATATCACTGCCGAGGTCCTGCACCGCGAAATTTGAAAGCTTTCCAGCATGTCCTATTTTTTCGCTTGAAAGCGTCATTCGCGAGCTAGGTCTTTCAAACTAAGCAAGGTTGTAGTATCCTGTCTTCGTGGTCCCTTTAAGGCAAATATGAATTTAGTGTCAGTGCCAAAGGAGGATTTCGGCAATGTGTTCGAAGATAAGTGTTCAGTACGCGTATAGTCTCGAGTCCTTGCCATTTATAAAGGGCCGCCACCGGCCCTTTCTTGCACGGCATGACGCATATGACACCCTCTAAGCAAATTAAAGGGGTTCTGAAATACCTTCCGCCGATGCGTGGATGTACATGTAACCAAATAAAGCAATCTATTAGCAATCTCCTCCTGCAAGAATTTTGTTAAAGCGATGAGTATTAGCTGAGAAATCGTAAATCAAAAACCGCGCATTATCGCCGAGCCGCGTTTCCTCCTCGTTTCAACGTACTCTCCGCTGTTGACGGCGCGCGAGGCTTCCCTCCCATGATGCTGCGCTCCTCGGCGGTGACGTACTTCCGCTATTGCGCTGCTCACACTGCATGCCGTCTGCTACGGGCAAGCTTTGTTGACACCATGAATCCCGCACTACGCTAAAGGCTGGAAAAGCGAACGAAAAATCTGGCCGCATGTGTGCGGCGGCCTGGCCTTGCCCTTTCGCGGTGTACGTTGCTGCAGAACTTTGCTATCGGCGGCGAACTCGCAGCCGTACGGAGGGATCGTGCGCTCGCTCCCTTGGATGCACAGCGCACTGTTTATCCAAAAAGCGCCGTATTAGATGTGGCCCGCTGGTGCCGGGTCTTATTTTGTGGCGGCGGTAATTCCTGACGGCGGCATGTGAAAAAGACATTTTAAACCGATACAGAACCCGTGCACAAAACTCCAGTTCAGCTTGGGGCGACGCGGTGTGGTGAGCGGCAATGTTGGCAAAACATGCTCTGCCGCGGCTCTGAGCTTTTTAGCGCTGGAGCGAGCGCCATTTCTTTGACAATATCAAACATCGGTTGCCCTGGCAACAAGGCACAAACCGCTCTAGAAGTCAGTTACGGTTGCGTGATCCCGGTTCAGCTTGGGGCACCACCTCGCGGCATATGGGCACTGCAGGCATACTACTCACTCTCATTTGGAAGTGCGAGATGCGTTTGGCATTACAGGAGGCGATGGTGTGTGTGTTGTGGACGCCTTTGTTTCGCGATGAAATGCGACGTTGTGCTTCTGCGGGTGGATAGTGCTTCCCATGGTTCGGATTATCTTTCTCGAGCGGCGTACGACTCAACCTCGCATGGGGTATGTGCAGTGTGCGTGGCTAAAAGCCATCTCGGCTTGCGCGCCAGAGTTAAGTGACTTGCTGTTCGTCCCCGCAAACCGCGCGCGAGGTGAGTGCCGAATTTACGACGGGCAGGAGGAGGCAACCTATCGTCTGTCAATCGCGGGTCAGACTTCCAACGCATGTTGTGACGTTGTGTTCGTTCGAAACACATCTCTGGATTGTTTTGAAGTGGAATAAAATGTATCCGTCAAACCCGGGCATTCGGCTCAGGGCGTTCTCTGCGATTGCACGAAAGAAGTGACACGGGGCTTCAACGCTTTCTTTACGGAACGTACTCAGGTAAGAGAATATCCATGTCGTGTTATGGCCGTGTTGCATTCAATACGAACGGTTAAGCGTTTGTTTACACTTGTTTCGTTTGTCGTAAAATGCCCAAGCACTCCGACACTCCGCTGGCAGATCAGCCGGCGAGCCGACGCTGAGCAGACGACTCATCTCTTCGCCGGAAGTGCGTGAAAAAGCCGCCCAATAGCAGGATGTCTAGCTCATGACGAACATTTGGGAATCGATGATGTAGACATGTGAAGATGGCGGCGTCCAAAAACACGAAGGAAAGGGTGAGAAAAAAGCGACAAACTTTGCAACGAAAGTGTGAGCTTTCCGCTGAGCGTAAAAGAGTAATACTTGGCCCAGATGACCTTGACGACCCAATCTAACGATTGCGCTACTTCATTTAGTGTGCTCAAAATGCCTTTCAGGGCCCCTTTAAGCAGCTTCTAAATAAGCAAGGCTTACACCGTAGGCTAATTTTATAGCATTGTCTTTCCCTGCTTGCTTTTTTTACTCATTCAATGCGTGGCCGTAATGTAATCTTATACCGCATTCAAAGCACCTGCTTCTGTCTTCCCGAGCTGAAACTTGTTATATTTTATTTCTACAGGGTAACTGCTCATTCATTTACTTTCATAATCATTCTACAGTTGAGGCGTGCTCATCACGCAAATTTCTTGCGTAATTTTTACTTTATATGACACCATTACCTCAATGGAAGCTAACCTCGACTTGCCAGCTTTTCCACTTCGCAATAAAGCTCCCAGCCCTGGCCATTCACAAAGATTTTTTGCGGGAACCCAGTAACACCTTTCGCAACGCCCATCGTACGTACTACACATCGCAAAGCCGCACAGCCGATACTTCGACTCATTCATTCCAGGGACAGCGTGTGAATTCAACAGATATTCCCTGTCGCTGCGACCACTGCCCTCGCAAAGTTCAAAACTGCTATTTGTGACCCTTGGCTATAATTCCGCCGTTGCAACTGCCCCATCTGCTTTTTATTTACTTTTTTTTTCATTTTTGGGTTTCATTTTCATTTCATGTTGTATTGTGGTTGGCAATCATTACAAATGGCCTATCATTGTAACCACGCTGTCGTGTCATTCATTTTCCGTATAATACTTGTTTCTGCTCTGACCACCACACATAAGGTATGTATTTTTTTACATCTGCTGCATACCTTGATCGCTTATACCTTGCATACCTCGCTTCTTCCTGTAATGCTCCAGACTAGAGAACAATCAATAAACAAGTAAAATAAATATTGCCACCATAATTACTGAAAGTGACTGTACATACAGAAAAGCTTCCGTGACTTTTCTTTCTTTGCCCCTCCCACACTCCTTCGCTCTTTCATGCGGCCGCAGCGCCACCCTGCTCTTGATACAATAAATCATCATCATTTTGGTTGATGGGAAATCTGGGAAACCTAGACGTCCACAACATGGTCGCGTCCTTGCTGATAATTGTAACTGAAAATAGGAAAAAAGAAACCTTTTCGAGAGGATTCTCTTCAAAATTTCGTAAAGTTTTGTAGATCGAAGCACTACTTTACAATAAGATGCGAAATGGAAGAAATCCTCACTCACGAGAAGGAAGTATTCGCTCCATATCACTCCGCACAAGGGTGGGGGGAGATGATCTCCCCACTGCCTTTCTCCTTATGGTTCGCACATTATATTGTTGCGATGGATGTACACCCCATCTTTTGATGCTCAACCTGATGTCCACATTTTCCGGGCGTATTCTCTTCAATGGCGCGCAATTCGTCTCAACAGAAAAGTAAACATTCTGTACTTACGCCAGCCAACTAGGCTCAACACAGAGGCGCTGGTTTACACACAGACCCCATAAGAGAACCTGCGGAAGCTGCGAGCTGGGCACAACTGTGGCGCTACGAGCGGTGTTTGTGCATTCGCCGGCTTCGGGTGTTGATTCATTGCTTACTCGTCTATCTATTTACTTTTAGGCTCTTTGCTGCTTCTTGAGCTTACATGAAAGCCGGGATCCTGAGCAATACCTTTTTTCCCCACAACATCTTCACTGTCAGTACGGAACCTGGGGCGTCTGCCTTTCGGACACTGTGTGCCGCACATCTCCAGCTAGCAATATCACGATCGCCGACGTTAGAATCGACAATTACCTTTGTAGTGAGAATTCCAACACTAGAGACGGGGTGATTTGTTTCGCAAGAGGAAAAGGACAAAACGTGTACGTTCACTTCTCTTAGTGCAGTCAACACTGAGTAAGTAGCCCGCAAATGTTTCTAAGCTAGGCATCAGACAGCACTAAAACCGTACCTTTCGCTCCGTTTTACCGATTCATATAAGCAAAAAACAGCGACTTACATAAATAACGCACACCTCGCATCAACATGACACCAGAGCCTTCCAACCCCATTAAATGGATCGGTAATTATTATTGAGGTTTTAAACTAAGCAAGCTGGAAGTGTCGCTCTGTGTGTGTTGATATGTTCGAGCATGTGCACGCACTGTTCTCTTTCAGCCTCATTTACCATTGTTCCCTGTATGCCATAAGGATACGGAAATTATTAGAATTGAGAACGCAATGATATTTCTGCAACGTTATTTTCATATCGCCTACCAGGTCAACTCTTCCCTTGACTGTCGAGAAGTAACTTTAAAGTGTAAAAATTTCGCCTTCCCAAGGTAACTGCACGACGCGGAAATGGGTCCACGATGTTTAGCACTCTTCCACCCTTGTCTACGGTTAAAGTAAAAAAACAAAGCCAAAGAATCGAAGCGGTTCCGTCCCGTTAACTAGTGTACACCATCTTGCACAGATATTCTCTTTTTATACGCGCTGGGGAGCAACCAACCGAGTACGTGACGTTCGCAGTAAGCAGACCAACACGCGCGAATGCAGCATGCTCGAACAGAAGCCGCTCGCCTGCACGCCGACGCTGCTTAGTTCTTCGGCCTCCTCCGGGCGTCCGGGAGGCTGCGTCGGTGGCAGCCGTTGTTCCGTCTGCATTCCACGACCAGCAGCAGCGGAGGAATGCCCCGCGGCTTGGCTTTCCCTTCAGCGTCCACAAGACGGCCGAGGCGCCACGGAGGAAGCGTCAGGGCCAGCATGGCGTGCGCAGGACCCAGTTTTGATTTAAATGTCCGTTCTCGGGCGGCATGGCGGTATCCACCTCTGGCCTTTTTGTTTGCCCTCTCCCCTGCCTTCCTCTCCGGCAGCCACGAAGGTGGCGCAATGGTGGATTCTCGGAATCGTCCACGCTTCCTCTCATTTCGCACTGGGCCGCCTTCTTTACTCTCTTTTTTCTGATTCTTTGCGCCGAAGAAGTGGCGGCCCCTGGGCAACGGAAGGCCCGCACCTGGATGCGAGGGGGCGCGTTGCTGGGAAATGAACGCTTCCCTCGCCGCGGCGGCTCCAACGCACTCCGCCCAACGACGCCAAGGCTTCTTCTTTTGATCGCGGCCACCTTTTCTTCCACAGGCGCGAAGCCTAGCTTGCCGAAGAGCTCGCAGTTCAGTCGGAGTGTACATGATCGTTAGTGTAACTAGCCGGAGAGCTAGATGGGTGCGGAAACTGAGCTATCGAAACGTAGGTGCTAAAAATAAGGTACGATTGGCGGAACGCGGAACATCCTAGGAGCCGCAGATACAAACGGCGAGAGAGAAATCCGGCAGCAAATAAAATTTAAGTTTCCATTCCGCGCTTTGACGCACTGATCCTAGGAGCAGTATTGGAGTGGTTAGGGTTAATAATGTAACTTTTGCTGCTTAAACGCACCCCAAGCCCTGGGCAGGCAATTTTCGAAGATGTTATCTCAAACATAAGGACGACCTGCATGGTTTAGAGTCGAGCCGCTCCTCCTGTCTCTATGGCAAGTCGTTTGACCAATGGTGTTCCACGAAAGCTAAGACAGCCGAGCAGTGGGGCTACAAAGTAACTGTTTTTGTGCCCGTGGCACCGTCTTGCGGGAAAATAACGTCCAGCGAACACTGAACTCGAATAATTAAAAAGAAAGGTAGGTTTTCTTTTTTTTCTTGATTGGGGAACCGGCTGCAGCTGCCTCTCATAGTATCCTGCCTTTTACGCAGATGGCGCCCGGCCGCGCGGTCGATTAAAAATGACCGAATATCAAATACGCAGAAGTTTTGCGTGCCTGGTCTCGACGATCATTACGTAGACCGAAACATCTGTCGTGGGAAGACGAGCAAGCGGTCTCTCACGGCAGCTCGGCAGCTGACGCCGCTCGATGAGAGAAGATGCTCTTCTCTTCCCACGGCACTCACGACCACTACGCTGTTTCCTTGGAGATCGCTTACACGAAATTGAAAGAAATAGAAGGAGGAGGGGGACAAAAAAAGCGGTATTTAAATTAGAGCTCTCAGAAGAGCATCTTTCAATCGCAATGCCCATATAAATGTGACGTCAGAATATCGCAATAAAATAAGTCACGCCCACATGTATGGAAAAGATATTGCTTTTTATATGAGAGGTGGAAAGACGTAATTGTGTTGCGTGATACAAACCATGCCCTTGCTGAAAGTCACCAGGAGTGACAAATTACGGAGTGAAGGTTTTTTTTTTTTTGCGTGTGTGTGTGTGTGACGACAGCATCCTGCTTACCATGACAATGGGCACGAAAGACCTCGAGACAAGCGACATTAGTTGTTTTTTGGTGTAAAATGGTGCGCGCGTGTGAGGTGCGACCACAGTAACGTGAACAGCTTTCTTTAACTGAGGAGGGCGTGCATGAAATGATGAAATGACTTGTTATACTGCGTTAACTAAATCACTCATTTGGAAGGGAAATTCAATTTAATCACAAGATCGTGCCGATGGAGAAATGAAGCAGCAAAAATAAATGTGCATATATATATAAATATATTTTAGAGTAACACTAGCTCGCCGCAACGCACACGGACAATAGGAAAAACTGCCAACGTGTGCAAGGATAGCCGCTGCGCATTGGCGAACTTTTGGATGTGTTTCGGTGGTGCCATTGGCTGTAGAGCAACTTGCTTCGGTAAAAACTTACTAAATCGAGATGAACATGTATAACTACGTCGTTGCAGTTTATTAGCTCCCACGCAAGCACGCTACCGACGATATGTTTCCATGAGGCACCAGACAACGAAATCGGCTCGTGAAATAAATATTTTAAAGCGATTCGAGGTAGGAACTACATTGTTAAATTTATTCTCCCTTCGAGACAACCCCACCGAAGTAGCCTCCGTTAGAATTACGCTTTAACAAATGTACTTTAATGTCCTTCTCTAACAATAAAATTGGAGATCATGAAATCGCACGATTTGGAACTTCTGGCTTTCCTGCGCAGCACCGGTCTTGCGTCCAACATTAGCAAAGCCATGATAGTTCAGTTTCTCTCTTTTTTTTCTTCCTTTTCGCCCTTCCTTGTCTCTTATTTTCTAGTATAGTATAACTCTCACTCCACCCTCTCCCCGAGCCACTCCAGCATTGCCCGCAGGGGCCATTCGTGACCCGGTATTCGCAAGACAGTAGCAGTTCCTGCTTCTCTTCTTTCGCGATAGATATTCTCTCGTCCCCCCCACTCTATTTAGTATAGAAATCAACTCACGAAAATGAAAACATATTTCATAACATTGCACTTAAGAATTGCACAACGGTGGTAAATTATGATTTAAAGGATATTTGATCTCAAGCAAGGAAAACCTATGCCTTAAAAATTCTTCCACGAGCGACATGAACTATTCTCTACATCAGCCTGCGGTGAACTATTTAGAAGATTGAATTCACAAAATAACAGGATTATGACAGAAAAAAAAAACTTATCAAAGCGAGTCTGAAGGGCAGCTTCACTGCTTGGCGGGTGTCGGAGAGAAAAGCAGTAAGACGGCCCTTTAGATATAGTCTGAACAATGAAACAGCTCTGATGAAAGACGAATGCAGTGAGTTTGGGAAAACAACAGCCAGGACATGTCCGAGCCAAGATAAAGTAACAAGATTAATTCATGTGCTGCTCCCAGTACGCGCCCCGGCGAGACCTGTACCCTCGGTCGAGAGGCAAAACATCGCCTTGTAAATATTTTCAGTTTAATGAACACTGTCTCTCTATCACGCAACGGTATCCCGCAACGGTCAGACTAGAGCAAGTGAAATAAAACAGGCAAGTCGGCTGCTGACAACCGACGTCCCGATTCAAAGGGAGAGACACTAATCATCGTCATTATCATCATCATCCCCTCTGTTGCAGAAAGAAAAATTACGCCACGAGTGCCCACTATCACCGCTCAGAGCAAGAACTTCGAGTCTTGCGAAGCTTTCGGGAGGCAACTTCGGCGAGCACGGAGGGAAAGGCGGAGCCTGCAATCGCGCTTACAGATAGGACGCTGTTCATTCAATTCCGCGACAAGCTCGTATTGAAAACATTCAGGCTCAAGAAGGCACGTTGGGTTGAAGGAAGAGAGGCGACTGCTGGATTATACGCGTAGCAATTTTATTAATCTATCTGTGAGCGGGTGAAAGGAAAAGGGACAAGGAGTATTCCTTTTTTCTCTTTTAAGAATGTATCCGGCTCCTGCATGATCACAGGAGGAACCGGAAGTAGTTGGGGACGACGTCGTGCAATGGATTCTCTCTGTTGCCTCCCTTCGTTTTAGGTGCGAAGCTCCTCTTGCTCGGGCCCTGTCCCGGCCGTACACGGCACATTGTACACGGCGCATTGATGATGATTGTGGCAGGATCCCCCTAGGTCTCGACTGGGGCCAGTTGGTTCATTTTGATCTTAAACAACAGCGCAAAAGACAAGGACTAGGGAAGAAGCACAGACAAGCGCTGACACACAAAGAGGGATTTAGGAAGAAGGACGAAAAACCAGCGCCCCTATGGCATGAAATGAACTGAATTAGCGTCTCGACTGGGGCCAGTTGGTTCATTTTGATCTTAAACAACAGCGCAAAGACAAGGACTAGGGAAGAAGCACAGACAAGCGCTGACACACAAAGAGGGATTTAGGAAGAAGGACGAAAAACCAGCGCCCCTATGGCATGAAATGAACTGAATTAGCGTCTCGACTGAGGCCAGTTGGTTCATTTTGATCTTAAAATTCAGCGCAAAGACAAGGACTAGGGAAGAACTTGCGCTGTTGTTTAAGATCAAAATGAACCAACTGGCCCCAGTCGAGACGCTAATTCAGTTTATTTCATGCCATAGGGGCGCTGGTTTTTCGTCCTTCTTCCTAAATCCCTCTTTGTGTGTCAGCGCTTGTCTGTGCTTCTTCCCTAGTCCTTGTCTTTGCGCTGTTGTTTAAGATCAAAATGAACCAACTGGCCCCAGTCGAGACGCTAATTCAGTTCATTTCATGCCATAGGGGCGCTGGTTTTTCGTCCTCCTTCCTAAATCCCTCTTTGTGTGTCAGCGCTTGTCTGTGCTTCTTCCCTAGTCCTTGTCTTTTGCGCTGTTGTTTAAGATCAAAATGAACCAACTGGCCCCAGTCGAGACGCTAATTCAGTTCATTTCATGCCATAGGGGCGCTGGTTTTTCGTCCTCCTTCCTAAATCCCTCTTTGTGTGTCAGCGCTTGTCTGTGCTTCTTCCCTAGTCCTTGTCTTTTGCGCTGTTGTTTAAGATCAAAATGAACCAACTGGCCCCAGTCGAGACGCTAATTCAGTTCATTTCATGCCATAGGGGCGCTGGTTTTTCGTCCTTCTTCCTAAATCCCTCTTTGTGTGTCAGCGCTTGTCTGTGCTTCTTCCCTAGTCCTTGTCTTTTGCGCTGTTGTTTAAGATCAAAATGAACCAACTGGCCCCAGTCGAGACGCTAATTCAGTTCATTTCATGCCATAGGGGCGCTGGTTTTTCGTCCTTCTTCCTAAATCCCTCTTTGTGTGTCAGCGCTTGTCTGTGCTTCTTCCCTAGTCCTTGTCTTTGCGCTGTTGTTTAAGATCAAAATGAACCAACTGGCCCCAGTCGAGACGCTAATTCAGTTCATTTCATGCCATAGGGGCGCTGGTTTTTCGTCCTTCTTCCTAAATCCCTCTTTGTGTGTCAGCGCTTGTCTGTGCTTCTTCCCTAGTCCTTGTCTTTTGCGCTGTTGTTTAAGATCAAAATGAACCAACTGGCCCCAGTCGAGACGCTAATTCAGTTCATTTCATGCCATAGGGGCGCTGGTTTTTCGTCCTTCTTCCTAAATCCCTCTTTGTGTGTCAGCGCTTGTCTGTGCTTCTTCCCTAGTCCTTGTCTTTTGCGCTGTTGTTTAAGATCAAAATGAACCAACTGGCCCCAGTCGAGACGCTAATTCAGTTCATTTCATGCCATAGGGGCGCTGGTTTTTCGTCCTTCTTCCTAAATCCCTCTTTGTGTGTCAGCGCTTGTCTGTGCTTCTTCCCTAGTCCTTGTCTTTTGCGCTGTTGTTTAAGATCAAAATGAACCAACTGGCCCCAGTCGAGACGCTAATTCAGTTCATTTCATGCCATAGGGGCGCTGGTTTTTCGTCCTTCTTCCTAAATCCCTCTTTGTGTGTCAGCGCTTGTCTGTGCTTCTTCCCTAGTCCTTGTCTTTTGCGCTGTTGTTTAAGATCAGAATGAACCAACTGGCCCCAGTCGAGACGCTAATTCAGTTCATTTCATGCCATAGGGGCGCTGGTTTTTCGTCCTTCTTCCTAAATCCCTCTTTGTGTGTCAGCGCTTGTCTGTGCTTCTTCCCTAGTCCTTGTCTTTTGCGCTGTTGTTTAAGATCAAAATGAACCAACTGGCCCCAGTCGAGACGCTAATTCAGTTCATTTCATGCCATAGGGGCGCTGGTTTTTCGTCCTTCTTCCTAAATCCCTCTTTGTGTGTCAGCGCTTGTCTGTGCTTCTTCCCTAGTCCTTGTCTTTTGCGCTGTTGTTTAAGATCAAAATGAACCAACTGGCCCCAGTCGAGACGCTAATTCAGTTCATTTCATGCCATAGGGGCGCTGGTTTTTCGTCCTTCTTCCTAAATCCCTCTTTGTGTGTCAGCGCTTGTCTGTGCTTCTTCCCTAGTCCTTGTCTTTGCGCTGTTGTTTAAGATCAAAATCCCCCTAGGGATTGGCCAACCAAAGATTGGCCGAAGAGGTCAAAACGTTCAACGCGTTCGCTGCTACCCAACAAGGAGGAGAGAAAGAAGAAAAGGTTGTCGTTCGTCGCCTGCGAGCTGAAGACACGTACCAGGGGTACGCGACACAAGACGCTCTGCAAAAGGCGACGGCCAAGGTGGCTAAAATATCACACACCGAATTCGCCAACTTACCCATTGAGATTGTCATCGTTTCAAACAAGCCCTACATAATCACCACAAACATCGACGCCGTCGACGGGCTTGTCAACGGAGCGGTGGAAAACTTCACGTGTCCAGTCTTTATATGATGTGTGGGCGAATGTTTCACGGTTTTACCGATAAGCATTCGAGCTTCGCCCCTCTCATCATCATTCACTTCGTGGAGATGGCGGGATTTTTTTCGTGCAATTTTTGCTCTTACTTGTCAGTCATGCACTACCAACTATCCGAGAAGTCTGCATTAATCAGATACGTTCCTGCTTCCTCTGTTGGTGACTAAGGAAGGCGAGGAAGGTTTGTAGGCGCCTTCCGGTGTTTTTTTTTATTATTATTTAGATTGCATCATACGCCTCATAAGTCGAAAAACCTCGCAAAGTTGTTGACCGTTTACAGCGGATGGCACCAGAAATATCGAACGGATCAAAGAGCAAAAACACGTTAAATTGCTTTGAATGACGTCAAATTCCTCTGTGAATTTTCTGTAAGCGAAGTAAATTAATAGCCTCGAGAAGAAAATCTGGCGCTTTTTGGGTGGGAACAGAACCGGGGGCTCCTGCACACGAGCCGACCAGTCTACCCCAAGCAACACCACGGCTTTTCCACGGTTCTGTCTGTGCCTATTGCGTGCAACGTCAGGCCTGTGACGACACAGCAAACGGCGAGGAGTTGCACGTGACGGTACGTGAAAAGAACGGGACGTAATGGCGGGATGTGTCGCCAGTTTGCCGCTTTGTCTCGTGAAGGAAAGTGCTTCTACGTCAGGTGTACCACCAGTTTCTGTGCCGGCTAAGCACGGTCAACGGCCCAAATGTGCCAACAAGGCGGAAGCGTAACAGTGAAGCATGCAGTGACGAGAGCCAAAAGACAGGAAAAGAGACGCCAACACGAAGTGTTAGTAAAGTAACTATCGCGAAAAAAGTCATAATATTAGATTTCGCAATCAAAGCAATTTCCACAAGGATTTTGTTTTCTTTTGCGGTTTGCATGGCGCATGCATGGCTGGGAATAAATTTCATTTCCTCATGCTTGTTCGGCAGGGAAATTCCGTACCATAGGAACTCGGTGATTGAAAATATAAGCACAAAGGAATAAGAAGCAGAGTTATTCGAAATTTCTTTTTTTGTGCTAAGAGAACTCTAGGAGCTTTAAGGTGACAGTTTCTGCAGCTTTGCGTTGTCTCTTTTTCCAGTGTTTATCTTTATGACCTTTTCTTGTGGTTATTACGCACAAACCTCTTGGGTTGGTGTTACTCTTTTTTTTTTTTTTCGCGTCGTTTACTTTTCGTTTTGTTTCAGTGTTTACATTAACGATTCTCTTTTCAATTGTATTTTTACGTCCGGACTCTGCTTGCAGATTTATCTTGTTTTTACTTTCCTTTTTTTTTAACGCTTCTTGTTTGCCTTCTTCCTGTTGTAACCCTAATGTCTAATATTCACAACTCATCAACGTAGTCACCCATCATCTGGTGTAGCAAGCCTTGTCCCTAGCAGGGCTGACCTCACCAGTTTACATTAAAGCGCCTTCTCTCTCTCTCTCTCGGCCAGTCCCACTTGGTAGGTGCCTAGAAGGCGGCGATTTCCGTCATAAGTGCCCTTACTACGGTTTCCAGGTCAATCTATAAATTTAACCAAAAGTAGAAAAATATATGTCAAACTGGCCGATCGATGTCGAGCAGCGATTGGCGTCGTAGATCGAGTTTCGATTTACAACACGAACAGCTGAAAGGAGCACTGACACGAAAATTTTATGTTAAACTTTTATTTCTTTTATCGATGCTTAATGGCCTGGCGAACCTGAAACAGCACTTCAAATACTTCAGCGCGCGATAGTTAATTACATTGAACGGCCTGAAAATCGTTTGTTTCAAATTCTCGCGCTTTCATCCCGAATGGCGCATATGAAGGTGGTGTTGATATGACAGACTCCCTGCCTGACCTCACCGCTTTGTGCGGACGTCACCGGCGCCCGCTCGCCGCTCGTGGGGCCGCGCGCATGAAGTGACGTCACGAGCTTTTGACGAGCGCTGCCGCGTCACTTCTTTTGGCTCTCCCTGGATGATGTCACGCTGATGTCCATTTGCTGAGTGCCGCTCCGCGCGCTGCTCCGTCGGCGCGATAAATGAGATCCAATTAAACTATGTTCTTCGCGTCGCAGGCCGCTCATATTTCACCCAGGGTATTCTGTTGAGTGAAGGAAGCGAACTGTGCAGTAATATTAACGCAGAAAATTGGTGTCAGTGCTCCTTGAAGCAGGCTGAAGCCACTGATTCCAGGTGTGTGCATGCAGCTGCCCCTGACCTTTCGAACAAGTAACATGCAAAACACATACGGCCTCAATTGAAAGAAACAAACGGCAGCGCTGAGCTGTTCTTCCGTTCTCTCTCTGTACACTGCACATGTATTTAATCGGGACACCCCGGGTTTTTTCTACATTGTTCGCTGCGTTTTTACACTGTGGTGTGTGCGATTGCGAATCGCATGCTTCAGAGAGTTCGCATCTTGCTCGCTGCCTGCAGGCTCGGTTTATTCTCTAACGGCCAGTTGCATACGGGCTCCATGAGAACGCTTCTTTTCTCTCAATTTACAAGAAACAAAGCTTCATGTAACTTCTGTGCATCAGTCTGAATAAGGAGTTACCAGTGCAGTGGCTTGCTAACTAAGACCAATACCACAGGTGAGCGCATTGTACGGATACGGCAAGCTCAAAGACAGCGATGCGACCAAACAGGCGGCGTTCCAAAAAAAAAAAAAAAGAACTTGCGTGTACCCGGCCCCACCAGATATTCAAGTACCGGCTTCTCAGTTTGGAACAGCTGGGTAACAAAACAAAGAAAACGTACAGAGACCCTTGTTTAGTCTTTGCGGAATAACCAGCGCAAAACCACGTCAAGGCAAGTTATGTTGGCACAATATTGGCCGGTGTACAAGTTTCTATCCCGCGGTAGATAATAAATTAACGGCAGTTGTGTTCACACGGTTGGCGATGTTGTTTTGCCACAGCCGTACTACGCGAGTTTACTGCGTGGTCAGGAAGAGACACTTTTTTTTCGACTCTAGTTGGCAACTAAATAAGGTTTTATTCTCGTCTCTTATTTTTTAGTGGCCCGAAAATCAAACATGTAATAACCGAGGTATCCAAAGTTATCCTCGTGGTTACAGGTGGATCTTTATGCGGCTAGCAATTTCGCTCACTGCTGCGCGCTTTCAAGCTCTCAGGGGGCTATCGAATAACGGAATTTCCGGCCGTATTCTGAATCCCTCCTCCACTCCATTTGCTTCCTCCAAACGTATAAGGCGAGGATTCCGCAATGCTTGTGCATGGAGAATTCGATTTCGAAGATCTCCTCCCCTGGAGGCTCGAGTGGCGGAAGGACTCAGAACACCAGGGTAGGTGTATTCGATTTGTCTGCACTCGCCTCCTCAATTTTCGAGTGCAGCGCAGCGCGTGACACGTGCATTTTTCCCTTCGATTTGCCGACAGCGCGGAGAGTTCAGGATGCCCTCCAAAGAAAGAAGGTGCAGAAGCAGTCGAATAAACTGCAAGGCCGCTTCTGCACAGGCGGCGCCTGCGCTGAACCATCGTGAACGGGTTCAGAGTGCAGAGACAATGAAAGAGGCCTTTCGTTTCCGTGTCCTCAACTTTCGTAGGAGATCGGTCCGTACTGTCAGCTTCGCAAAAGAAAAACCAAGTTTTTCTGCGCTTTCTTGACGATACAGGTTTATAAGGACGTCTATCGACCCTGAGCAAATGACCATGAGTATGCGTGCGTTTTCCTGCTTTTCGCATGCCCTCTCTTTAATCCCCCGATCACCACTGCCCCAGTGCATGGTAGAAAACCCGAATCTACACCTGGTTAACGTCCCCGACTTTCCGTTCACTTTTGTCCTCCTATAATTTTCATCCACACCACGTGCAGCATTCACAAAAACCAAATCGCAATCCATTTAAACAGAAGGCATACATTTAGTCATGTTGCCACTTCAGAAAACGGCGATGAATGTCTGTTCGTAAAATGTGTAAATCATCATGCCACTACGGAAACCGACTAACTGCTTGTCGAGGTACTGGTACCTTTTCGCGTTCAGACGCAATTAAATTTCAGAAATTAGGAAGCTGCGTACAAACTTCATCCGCCTGTAACAAAGTCTAAACATTCTATACAGGTAAAATGTTTGGCTGACTAGATACGCACTTTAGAATACGTCTCCCAGCCCAAGGACGCGGGTTCGACGCGGTGGATGCTTTTTAGATGGTGGCTAAAAGCGAACAAACGCCCGTTTGTCGAGAATTCGACGCACGTTAAAAATCCCCAGGTGGTCAAAATTAATCCGGAGCCCTCCACTACGGCGCCCCTCATATCCCAGTTGCAGCTTCGGCGCGTCAAACCCGATAATTTGAATCTGAAATACATCTCCGACCGAATCACAGTACGGCCAAAACACTGGCAAGGAAAACACGTGGTGAAAAGCTTGGGATCGGGCCCCTGGGTAAGACTAAGATCTTTCCGATCGCGGCGCCCACAAACATACACACAAAACCCGAAGTTCGCCAGGAAAAGCTACCTTTGGAGCACGGACGAAGGGTGTGCCGTTACGGCGTGTTCGATCCGCGCGGCGTCGGCTCCAATCCCAGCTGCCCAGCACGTCGCTTCAGCGGCGCACCACCGCGTCGCGGCGAGGAATGCCGCCGCACGTGGCGCGTCTCGGATGGCTTCATTCACGGCCGCGCGACGAGCAGACGCACCCGCCGCTCCGTCACTGTCACCCCCGTGCCTCCCTCCGATGGCCCACTTTTCCAATCGGTCGCGACGGCCGCGCTCAGGAGGAGCCCCCACTGGGTCACACGCCCTCGCCTCCCGCGATGCTTGCGGCCGCAGAATTCGACTATCATGGCACCCATTTCCGGCATCCACCTCGCTATTTCGGTACACACTCCTCCTTCTCGTGCAAACCAGAAGCAAAACATGCCCGCTGTTGGCCCTCAATTCCATCATCGCATCTGATTTCGCACTTCCTGCGAGTTACTTTCAGGCCCTGCGACCCAAGGCGCTTCCTAGGGAGATCTGATGCTCTCTGCAAACAGGTACAGCGAACAGGAAAAATTCCGTGCATCTACTACAAGACATGCTTGACTCATTTGCTACTTGTTGCAGATGGAGTAAAGTGTGCCCCCGGTATTTCACGCGACTGTGAGTTTGACAAGCCCTAGATTGCAGTGCCTCACCAGTCGCTCCCACCGTTAAGCATGCCACGGACAGTAACGTCGAACTCGCTGCATGAGCACTGAAGGTACTCGTTTAACACTTGATCATTAGCGTCACTTTCTGAACCACTCATATGAAAAGATGTCTGTGTGGCACGGCCAGAGGCATTTAATTGCCAAGTTCTTGTTCGAGTATTAGCGTTCGATTAACCCACGAATGCAGAGGCTGCATTCGAAATATCATGTTGACCGCGATAAGTTCGTTGCGGTTGTTAAAGTCGACGAGAAGCTTCTATTACCGCTAGTAAACAGGTCAGCGCAGAACCCAGAGCGCGATTGCGGAAATTTTTCTCAGCATACACTGGCTGTTACAGCGAGTCCAGCCTGACTTCCTACATGCGACACATAGCCAGTAACTTCTTCCACGTGTTGGGCTCCAAAACAGTCGCACCATTCTTTTGGTTCGTCTCAATTTGTACTAGTGAAATAATTTTACCCGCACGGAGCCATAATCCTATTAGAATACCTTAGATCAACCCGAAAGCACCGTCGGAGTGATAATTACTTCAACGTGGCCTCCCAACGTAAAAATGAAACAGAACCGAGCCCGGGAGACAGGATGTCCAGGACAACTCACGCCAGGACCCATCGAGGACGTTCCACTCCGTCGGCACCGCTGAGGGGGACAACACTCGGCAGGGCACACTGGAGTCTCCCACCAGAGTCCGCGACACTGCCGCAAGCGCACGCAGTAAAGTCCTGAAGGTGGGCAGCCAAAGTCCGCGCGCGGAGGCCTGCAAACCCAGTCGGGGCAGCCGTGGAGGAGGGCGACCTGGCAGCTACGAGGTCCACGCGAGGACTGACGTCCGAGGCGCAGAGCCGCCGCGTTTCTTGGCCGCTTCCATCGCCAGATGGCTTGTGGGGGGCGCCAGCGAAGAAAAGAAGCTTCCACAGGAGAGACCCCCGTCACAGAAGAGGAAAGGAAAAAAGAAAGAAAGCCGGGGAGGGGGTCCTGTATCACGGGCACCGGAATTAAAGAAAGAGGGGGCAAACTTCTGTCGATGCGAGGTGGTAGCAGATGGTCTCCGAACAAAGGGGCACCTTTCCCCCCCGCTCTTGCGTCGCCGACATCTGCTCACCTGGGCCGTCCGAGTGTGCGTCGCGCAGGTGGTCACAGCCTAATGAGCTTCTACACGCTTCCTTTTTCCGCTCGCTTCTTCCCCCCCGCCGGCGGCGGCCCCTCTCCCGACGGTCCCCGCCGAGAGAAGACCACGGGCCAATCGCGGGCGCCCCGCGGTTTCTCAACCAGGCGCTCACGCCCGCGGCACGCAGGGGCCAGGTTTCGCGCGCCGGGGCAGGGAAGGGCGAAGGGATGGGTCGGCTGAAACCCGAGGATGTCGCCATTGGACGAGCCTGTCAATCAGCCGGAGCGGGCGGCGATGACGCCATCCGTTCTGATCGCATCACTCCCAACGGATTCGCAGCGCGAGATGCTGAGGGGCAAGAGGCTCCTCGGATGTGTTGCTATCCCTACTGCTGCGAAAATATTACCTTTGTCACGCACGAATAAACGGGAACGTCAAACGACGATAGTCTCGGGAAGCCCTAGCTAAGCTTAGGAAACATTCGTCTGAGGAAACGATAGCCCTAGGAAAGTTTGCAACGCTCAGACAGAGAAGGATAGACAATGAAGGACCTCAAATGGCGATGGATCATCGTTCCGCAAATTAATTCTGCCAAAACATCGTTGCAGCTGTTATCTCTACAAGTCAATCAACCTTTATGTGCCAAGTGCTCGCCATTTTCCATTTACTGATGGGCCTAAAAAGAACGCAAGGACGTGCTATAGAAGCACACAAGTCAGGACTGCCTCCATTCTCCTTTGACGCATCCCTTCGTGTAACAATTTTTTTGCGCACATCGAAGTACAGCCGGTAAAACGCTTGTCTATAACAGCGATTTCAACTTCAACCAGCTACATCCGAAAACTGCCGAAACATACTCGTTCCAAACATGTCGCAGGCAAAAGCGAAGGGCTAAGACTTCAGAATTCCGCAGTAGTTTTATTCAAATCCCGCTCCGGCGGGGCAGGATAGGGCTGAGAGTACGAACGCTGTGTTATAGACAAGCCTTTTACCGGCTGTACATACCAGCTTACCCAGAAATGGTTTGACTGCTACAGTTTTCTTTTTTTTTTTTTTTTCATATCTGGGGTGTACAGTAATGGATTAGCGCAAGTGCCGGGTATGTTTCTCGTGGTGATTGGAAAAAAATTATTCTCAGTTCGCACATCCAATCTCTTTTAAGCACCACTTCACCTTAACGAGGCCGCTGGTCTCGTTAAGGTGAACATGCGGTCGTGCGGTACGAGTCGTGACATCACTGAAGGAACTGAAGTGTTCGATCATATCTGCGGCCATTTCCATGCGCGATCCATAAGCGGGGAGATTAAGTTGTGAATAGCAATGCTGGCGCCCCAAGGAGCTCTTGCGTAAGAACCCGTACTCCACTCGCAAGATACAATGGCGTTCGCTGGTGCCACGTTCGCTCCGCGCACGCAGTATCTCCCGACCATCGTAACATTCGAGTGGCCTCCCGAAGGAAAATTGAATTGCGCAAGAGAGGCTGGCTCGATAAACACCTACCGTTATGTCCATTAGCGGAGAAACGTACTAGCATGTGTGACATAACGCCGACCAACTTGTCGTCAGACGGAGAATTAGGCGTGCTTGCGAGTGACCGCAATGCGCGATTGGATGCTCACATTCTCCACGAAACCAGACGCCAATGCGTATGCGTTACGTTTATTTTTCGGCTAGTCTTAATCCTAAACTATACGTTTGGTCTCAATCGTAACTGACCAGCCTCATCCGACAGGCTACGTTTCGACTCATAGTTTCAAAGTAAGCGCCATTTTGCTATTCAGCGCGGACGACAGTTTCGTTTCTTCAAATTCGATCGGGTTGCACGTTTAGTTTGGCCTCAACACCTCGTATTTATAACCTGACGCACAGCAGCAGGCACGTGAATTTTGCGACAGAAAAGCGAGTCAGGACATCGCAGAAGCAAACTTGGCCACGGAACTCGGGTGTAGAGATTCGCGTAGCACGCACGAAACGGCGGAGATGACCCAAAGGGACAAAAAGAGAGAGAAAAAAAAAGGGGGGGAGGGGGGGGGGGGACTGGCCGGCCAAAGAAGGTAGGAAATGCCGGCGAAAAAGAAAACTTGGAGGAAGCAAACATGAGGGCAGAGAAGGACAAGCAAAAAGCCGAGGAGCAAGCGGGCTCCATTTTCCGCGAACTCGGCCGGGTAAGCGCAGTCGGGGAACGGCGAAGGTGGCACGCCTTGTCAAAATCCCGCCGTGTGGCCCCCTGCGCCGCCGCCGGAAGAAGAGGCCCCTGGAGGAGCGGCCGTAAAGAAAACGCGGGCCCCCTCCTCCCTCTTGGAAAGCGAGAAACACGTTTCGCCAGAGAAAACTGCCCACAGTCCGGAAAAGCGGGTCTACCTGTTCCGCCCCAAAAAGCCGCTTTCCCGAGGTTTTCTCCTCGGTGCTCCTCGGGCGACCTTGCGCGCATTGTGCTTCCAGAAGCCCGCGGCCGCCCCGAGCCTTGCGCGGTTTAGTTTTCGATGTCAGAGTGTCTAGCAATCAAGTTGCGTTCTGTGGCTGATATTACGAGATTCTGACCGTTATAAAATCGTCGCCGTTGTAATAGTATGCGGCGTTTGTCGCGCAATTCAGACAGAAGCGACCTTGGGAAGTCGTTGCTCAACGTTCCTCCCGAAATCACCCGCGACTGCGCAGAAACCGCAACGCATCTTCTGCGATCGTCTGGTAACTTGGACGATCGCAGAAGGTGCGTTGTGGTTTCTGCGCAGTCGTAAGGGATTTTGGGCGGAACGTTGAACAACGACAAACAAAGGTCGCTTCTCTCTGAATTGCGCGACAAACGCCGCACACTATTACAACGGCGACGATTTTATAACGGTCAGAATCTCACCTCTTTGCCAATCCTCTGCGTCTATGGCAACGAGTAATATAGTAACAAAGTCTTTTATTGCGAAAGAGCAGGCCAGAGGGGGAAATGGGAGTCTGAATATTTCAGGGAGTCATGGAGAAACGTCGATTTCGCAGACACTAAGGTCTATACCAATTTTTTTTATAACCACATCGCTAAAAAATTTGGTGTTTTTATTAGATGTCATCGCAAATTTTAAAACGTATAATGAGGTATATGAGAATACTGGGAGAGCTCAGTGGTTAACGCTCCCCGATTAACCGTTTTGACCTTAGGAGCCTTAGGAGAAACGATTTATGTCAGGGTGCTTCCGAAAGCAGGCGACCTTCGACCACGGAGACGTTTCGCGCTCGCCAAACACCGCGTCCGTTTCGCTTTCTCCTCCTGACTGATCAGAATGGTCGTGTTGTCGGGGTAGCAAAATCTCAACCACTCTTTCCCAAATAATCTCTCTCTCTCGCTCTATCTCTCTCTCTCTCTCTCTCTCTCTCTCTCTCTCTCTCTCTCTCTCTCTCTCTCTCTCTCTCTCTCTCTCTCTCTCTCTCTCTCTCTCTCTCTCTCTCTCTCTCTCTCGGGATTGATCTTGGCGTAGCAGTCATACACGTGTTCGCTATGACTGACATGAAATGCCCGAATTTTAACAATTCAGGGAAGTTTGCACTGACGCGCAAGACTTGAATGGCAAAGCTTTTGTCGGTGATCATTGACGGACACAAAGTTGGCGTTGACGGCATGGCATTTCAATGACCTTATGTTGAGCAAGGCCAGAGTGCGCTCGTCGGTTTTGTCGACGTTTTCGTACACGCCACTCTGCAAGCGCGACTTATCGTCTCTAGCGGTTGCTTTCACGCCGAGCCTCTCGAAGCGCTACCTATTCCTCGGCCGTGCGAACTAACAGAGCACATGCGCACGACGACACGAGGACGAACGAACGAGGGGCATATGCTATGGCGTGTCTTTCTCGTTTCAAGCACTGTGGTGCCACGATACTTCCAACGCTGACTTTTTTTTTTTTTTAGGGGGGGGGGGGGCAATGTTGGCCAATCTCTCTAAATGGGTATGCTTGGCTTGACAAACGTGCGCTCGAGGCACGCGGCGAACGCTGGATTTTCTGTTTTCTTTTTACCAATATTGGGAGCAGTGGGTGGAGCTGCTGACCAGCTCCGACCTTCCACACCAGCGACGAATGGTGGAGAGGGCACGGATGGCCAGCATAGCCCAAGGCATCCCGGACTAAGGAAGCCTCCCACCGGGCGGGTGCCCTAACATCAGCACCTGGTCTCCAATAAAGTTTATTCATCATCATACCAATATTGGCCAATCTCTCTAAGTGGGTATGCTAACTTGACGAACGTGCGCTCGATGCACGAGCGCTCGGCATTTTCGTGTTATTTTTAACTGTGTTTTCTCGGTATTTAAAAAATACCCAAAAGAATGCAGTGTCTAAGTGTATTCTTGGCGCCTTAGCATTTTTTTTCCCACGGAGATAAAACCGGTGGGGTGTCGAGCTATACAGTTTTGCTGTAAGTCTCGTGTCTTTGAAGCACGAAGCCTCATCCTAGCGAGGAGGCGTTGGAAAACGAGTGTCCCGGTGTTTTAGTAACGTGTTGCATGAAACGACGACAGGAGACGCCGACAGCCTCAGCCCCGAAGTGGCTTCGCCCTTAACACTTTCAAGGCCCCTGGACCACCAATGACTGTGCCGCGCAAAGTCTGGGAGTTCTTGTACATTTCCTAACAGCCTTCAGCCCAGAGGTTAGTTTGTGGCTGTTTAGCCACCTCGCTACTTCAGTGTTCCACCTTTCTACGGCGTGTGCGTGCGTGCGTGTATGTGCGTGTGCGAGCGTGTGCGTGCGTACGCGACCGGGCGTTTCCTTTTTGTGTGTTTGCATTTAACCCTCAACACATTGTGCCTGCATTTAACCCTCAGCCTCCGACCATCTGAAGTATAGTGGGGCCAGCATTGCGCAGGGATGGCCTCGTCTGTCCCATTAGAGACCCTTTCCTCCTCCTCTTACGTCATCCGTATGCCACCAGCTGGTTCCCTGTGCCCATTCTGCGGCGCAACTAAACGAAACTCGCCATCCGACTCTGTAAGGTGCACTGCTCCGGTATTAATTCTTTATTCAGAAATGACTATCTTAAATAGAACAGAAAGTATCTCCGAGCATTTTTTACAGGTTAAAGTTGTACTGGTTTAGGCGGAACACTCGTTTCACCCGTATCACTTGTCCGTTTCACTGTCGTTACACGTACCGGTTTTGCACCCGTTCGAGGAACCAAAACAGGAAATAGGGAAATTCTACCCCGTCGGCACTGTCGTTACATGTACCGGTTTTGCACCCGTTCGAGGAACCAAAACAGGAAATAGGGAAATTCTGCCCCGTCGGCACTGCCGTTACATGTACCGGTTTTGCACCCGTTCGAGGAAACGAAACGGGAAATAGTGAGATTCTACCCCTTCAGAAAAGTGAAATCCTTGTTGCGCCAGTGTAACGCAGTGGGGCACATAATCGCAAACTATGTTCACCTAGACATTCCTCTCTTGCTATTAGGATTAGGATAGTAAATCCCAGCGGAAAGAGGCGAGGTGCATGTGGGGAGGGCTAACTAGACGCGTCCGCATGTTCGTTATTATGATTGAATTGCCAAGACGCTGGCGTGTAACCAGGTGTTAGTGGTGGCGTCGTAATCGCCGCCTTGAACCGTATGGGTGCCCGCGTTATGACCCATCGCCACTTTGACAGGTGCATAGCTGAATGAGCAAGGATTGTCCAGAAGGATAAGAGGAATTCCGTGACGTAATCAAAGGGGCGCGTTAAGCGATTTTGGCAAAAAAGGCGCAATCGCTGCGTGGAGCGAATGTTTAAATGCCTCGGTGCCTTTTTTGATAGTTGCTCCTTTAAAGCGGGGGGAGGTGGGCAGCGTATCCAATGGTTTCAGAATCTGTTATGGAAGGGGGTGACCGATAACGCGCCCCATATCTAAAACGGATATGGGGCGCGTTCAAGGTCGATTGGGCAAGATGTGGCCATCATGGGTTTCGAGGTGATACTAGCTGTAAAACAATTGCGGTTCCACTTAATCCAGGGGGCAAGAAGGGGTGGAATAAGCCCGGGGCGCGGTTGCCCTTCCATCCTCCGAGGCTGGAAGAAAGGCAATGGAGGCACGCATCCAGAGGGGGCTGAGGGCTTTCCCTCAAAAAAAAAAAAGAAGAAAAACCCTCGCCGAATACGCATTGTGCAAGCGCGGATTACCTCGACTAAATTGAAACCTCTGTTTCGATAGAACATTTGCCGCTTACGTTGGCTTCGAATTCATAATCAAGTGAGATAAAACGAAACTCATCCACCTCATACATTTTCCCCCCACGTGTCTGACCCACCAAGTAAAAAGCCGGGGGCGCATGGCTGCAGCTCCGGGGAGACACCGGTGTGTGCGGGTGCGCCCGTATCCAACGCTCGGCTGACGTTAGGGCTCTACAGAAGCAGCTGCTGGTACTCTGAAGCATGGAAGGTATTTGCGACGTTCGAAGCGGCTAGGTTTTTGTGAACCACTAGCGAGCTCTTGGAATACATCCGCGGGACGTTGTGCGTGGGAATGGTGCGCGCTTCTGGGTGCGAGATTGTGGCGCACGTTAACGGTCGTCTAAATCAGAGTCATTCAATGCTTTGTATTGAAGGGCTCTGTCTAAAAAAAATTGGCCGCGTATCTGCTCCTTTCGTTGCAAATGTCGTCAAAAGACGATAGTCTTTATCGGCTTTTGTGAAGTAATGCCTCCCTTCGCTTTCCCAGTCACCTCTCATGTTGTTCCTCTTGCGTCGCGCTCCTCCCAAGGTAAAGACGCCAAAGTTTTGCTTAAAGCATTTTAAATATCCCGCGTTCCACTTCTCCAAACCGGGTGTCTCGATGCGAACGCTGCCGTACGGCGAAGACGCGCGTTAAGCGAGGCGCCCTACTTCAACATTTATAGAACCGCGTTTCCCTACTACACGTGCGTTGCAAGCAGAACGTGGAACCTACCTAGTGGAACCTTGCGTAGCTGTTGCCGGTTGATTTCTTAAAATGGCGCCAGAAGCTATAGTGGCGCGGGCGACAGCAGGCGACGGCGGAGTGAATTCTTTTTCTGCAGTTGATGAAGTATTTAATTTCGCAAAAGTCATGCATGTTTGATTTTTTTATAAAGGAACACTGCAAATATCACTTCTGTGTTGATTTGTTGTCTCATATTTGCGTAATGTCTTGTTCTTCTTCAGCAATGTTGACAAGTATGAACATTACACCGGACATAGACGGGTAGATTTAGCTGTGACTATATAAGACTATTGCCCAAGCATTGTTTTGCTTCGGCCGGGTGTCTGACTCGAGTCACAGAGAGACAGACGGACAGACAGACAGACCAAAATTTCTGGGTTTAAGTAGCCCAAGAAAGACTATCGTCTTTAATAAACCGGCTGCCCTGCATTACGGCGCGCCTCACAGACAAGGTGTCGCTTTGGCGCGGAAACCCTCAATGTGAAATTTTCTTCATGTGGAACGCCCACCCAAACTACAGAGATATCAAGTGAAAAATACGGCATGGGCGATCTTTCGGGTCAGGTGCGATAAACTAGAAAAAAGTGGCCACAACGGCAACCAGAGTTGCGGAGATGTCAAGAAAAATGCAAGATGGGCGAACTTTCCGCTCAAGTGCGGGAGGCAAATAAGTGACGGCATCAACACATGAATAGATGAATAGACTAATCGGCGCTAAAGCCATCGATTTTAAGGATTGGGAGATCTTTAGAGTCTTTTAGTAAATGGAATATTTCACCCCAAAAAGGGGGGTGGGCAATGTTTTACGGGTGGGCGTTTGCTCGGAACTTTACAGTTTTATTATAATGTTGTCTGCCTGAACTTGGAATGTCCTGTCTACTGCCTGGGCGCGTTATTGGTGAAGACCGATAGTCTATAAGATGAGTTAGTTGTTTGTAATTTCGTTTGCAAAGATTGATATAAATAATCATTTTTTTCCATGCAGCCATCGTGCGGAATAGCTTACATGTCTAATGGAAGCACTTGTTGTGTAATTCATCTGAACTGACAAGGGAGATGTTCAAGTACGACGCATCCTTTGATTTCTGCCCAGCCTGCCAAAAAAAACAACAAAAAAAAAAAAACGTTCTGCCCAGCCCAGCCTTGCCTGCGTGCGTGGTCTGTAGCCACGTCTCTTTTTTTTCGGTCAATCCAAGCCAGAGCCGGGAGGCCTGATTCACTGACGAGCATTCAGCGTGTAGACTATAAAACACCCAGCCCTGCAGGCGAGGTTAAAGTGATGCATAAGGCACCTAGCCGGCTGGGGACGGGGAATATTTTAAATACTGGGCATCTGGACAGCGCCAATAAAGTGCCCTGCGTTTCGCGACATCGCATATATTTCGTGATAAGCTCTTCAAAATTTTCCGGTAGTTCTGAAAAGTTATCTCACGCAGTTTGCACGAAAGGTAAAACTTTTTTGTCAGTTCAATAGTCTACCAAGTTACGGGGTGTGCTTGTCATCAGGAGTTATTCATGAGGAGCAATCTGACTGATAAATACATAAAAGTCCTACAGACGTTTCTAAATTTATCTCAGTAACTGCATGTAATGTAGAAGCTTAGTGTGTACAAAATATCCCATTTATAAAGCAGTTCAACTAAGGTTTGGAGAGGGGCACTCACTCAATGTACGTGAATGCCGAGTGTGGAGGCTTTCCTGCAAGCATAAACGAGGTGATCGCTATATTTGTGATGAACCAACGAGGAACGAAGGTGGACTTGTAAGATCTTACGCAAAATATGGGGTAATTTAGTTTTAGTAATTCTTTCAGTGCCCCCAAGAAGACTGCCTACGCGCCTGCTACAGGGCATGGAACCCCCCCCCCCCCCCCCCGCAAAGGTCACTGTGGATACACGTAGCGATTATCCGAGTGGCGACTATGTGTTTCGGGATGCGTGGGTCATTCTGCATGTTTGCGGATACGTTTCGATACGCGTGACGTACTGCAGTGTACGTTCGAGGGGGCACTTCCCGCAGGAGTATGTGGGACACGCTGTTCGTTTGCAGTTCCGCCGCGAAAGGCGCAACCATCCGGTGTGTCGCTGTCACGACAGGTGACTCACTTGAAGGGGAAGCGCCGTTTTCAACACGCACGTTTTTCACGCAGAAACGTGTTCGGTGTCGGTAAAATCTACAGCACAGTAGAGTTGGGCGGTGTCCCTGTCGCGTGACGTAGAACACCACTGCTGCAAATCACAACAGTGAAGGGACCGAATTCTACATTCTTCTCGCTAATGCAGCCAAAGCGCGATCAAAAACCTTTCTCATTCTGGTAAAACAAATCAGCGCTGACGTCCCAAACGTGGCCATGCCGCTTAATGCACATAATTTTCGTTAACTGTTCAGGGAACAGCAGAACCAGGGTTTAACGGCGAACACAGTCTGGACAGAGGCAGGGCGACTAAAGCAATGCTTATCTGTATTCAACCAGTACAGAAAGACGGGAGCTCTCTGGCGGCCATAGCTTATTCCAGCGCATGTTTAGCCAGTTAGCCATTGAAATAAAACGGCGAAGAAGCACATGACAACACAGAGGCAATGCGAAAGCAGTGTATCGCCCTTACGGGTGCACCCAGCTAGGTCGAACGCATACATTTCGTCAGAGCGTTAGCCCCGTTACAATTTTCATCTATCGAGCTACGTTAACAGGGAGCCTACACCTACCTTGAGTGTCTTCTGTCCAGTGCTTTTCAGGACAGTTACGCGCGGTCTGCTCTGTCTACATTTTAAGCCTTAACGCAGCACTTGGACTTGGACCATAGCGCAGCAACACTCGGACTTTGGTGCCCACCCACGTGCAGCTTTCCCGCTCATGGCAGCCCTTTCAAGAGTGACTACTCTGTAGTTATTTAGCGAAATGTAAAATATTTTCGCGCTAGGGTGAAACCTTGCTTTTTGCACAGTTTCAAGTCTAGCACGTTGCGTGATTAAACTCTAGAGTCATGGAAACAATCCCATACAAATGCATGGGAAGTAAGATTTGACAGCGAAATACACAATAAAAAAAATATTCAGAATCCTAGAAAGTTCTTTTAGAGTTTTCATCTCCGCGTTGACTTTTTGCTTGATGCCAAATATCGCTTTCCTGAAGTGGTTTCGCTAGGTTCCTCAGACGTCGGAATACTTGAGCGAGGAAGCTGGGGATGAGCGTTGCGCTCGCGCAAGCACCGGACGCGTGTGACATTTTGCTGGGAAACATAACGGAGGCGGCCGGAGCTTGGGAGAGGCACCATTAGGCCCGGCGAAACGCATATGACAGGTCGCAGCACCCCGCCGCAGTTTCAAGGTCGCAGCGGGAGTGAACGGCGGCGGCGGCAGCGAGCGTGGGTAGCGGCGCTTACCTGCTGCCGCGGTGTTGCCCGCAGGAGCGCGTGGTGCGCTGGCGTGGGGAGAAACGCGAGAGCGACGAGGGTTGTGGTGGCTGCAGCCGTGCTGGCGAGAAGGGGCCCATCGGGCCGGTTTGCCCCCCTGTGTTTCTTCTCCCGCTTCGCCCTGTCTCGAAGCCGAGAGAGCAGCTGCCGCGCCAGGAATGCGTGTCTGCGCTGCGCGTTCGGGGCTGTGCCGACGAGGCTGGTTGCGGCGGCCCGGCGTCATGATCCCCGCCGTGTCTCGTTCGGGATCATGTTCCCGCCTGGGCGCTATTGCCAGCCTGCTGCCACTCGCCGCACGACTCGGCGCAACGCGCCCGAGAGAGAACACTGCCGTTGCAGCGAACGGGAGAAACTGGCCGCGCACTCTGAGCTCATCAGTGCGGGCGCACGAGTCGCCGTAGTTTCGGTTTCCGCGCAGCAATAAAACTGCCTGCAGCTTTCGGTAAACTAAACACCGAGCGACAGCCGGAGGGCGAGAAAGCAAGCACGGCAGAGCATTGCGTAACCGGCAATGGGAAGGCATCGTGACCTGACTCGCGCCAATGATGAGGATGCTGTCTCATGGCTTTCCACAGTTGTTCGCATTGCTCATTTGCATTCCCCCTCCCCCACTCTTTTTTTTTTTTTTTGTAAAACCAAATTGTTGATATTGACGTTGCCGGCATTGTCGAAAGTGAATGATGAAAGACGATCAATTCATAAACATGTCTCGAACAGAATAGCCTCGCGTTAACACAAATATGTATTTCTGCACACACTTTCGCGTTGGAACGAGTCGTCACGGGATTTCGCGGAAACTTTACACGAAGCACGTGTTTCTGCTCATTTTGACCGTACCCATCCTCTAAAGAAATAAACAAATCGAAGGGCGAACTATGTACCATGTAGTACACTATGTACACAACTATGTACATAGCCCAGATCACTAACGTACGAAGTTTAGAAGAAACCAGCTGAACATTGAAAACAAGGGACTAAGTGTTGACAAAGAAGTGACAGCGAACTTAATATGCACCAACTAGCTCAGCAACGAACTCTCTTGTACTAACCTATGGTTACCCCGTCCGTTTAAGCAACACTACCTGAAGCACGGTGTCATTCGTCTAGACAGCTAAAGACTTCCAGGAAAGAATAGATAGAACAAAACGACTATTTCGTGCAAAGCTCTTTCACTTTCCTAATTATTTCTGAAAACGAAACGAAACCAGACGTCTTCTATCAAGGCATGCCAGCAAGTGGCTTAAAACGTGTGGAGAGGCAGGAGTGCCGGCTACAGATGAACTGCCAGTGACAGTCGGCATGTTCTTTGTTTCCACATGAGGCTACGAAACGGTGAGAAAAATCGGCGATCCACGAACCTCCCGCATCCCTCGGCGTCGATCCGGACGGCAGGGCAGCAGCCAGGCCAGCCGTGTACTACGTTTGCTTCCCAGAGTACGTCGTGCACACACGCCGTGCTGGCGGGCCCACGTGCCCGCGGCGGCGGGTGACGCTCCAGCGAGTGGCGGTGCGCGCCACGACATCCGGCGGCCGCCGAAGCCGGTCGGGCAGCAGCCGAGCGAGGGAGCGGCCGACTATGCGTGCCGTCGCCGCTCGCTCAATGCTGGTTATGAGAACGGCGGCCCGATCACGTGGCCTTGACGAGAACAAAAACCAGCGCCGTCGTCGCTGGGAAGAGCGCTGGAAGGTTAAACGCGGTGAAAGTGCTCGGCTCCGCGCTCTCGCCGCGTTCCTGGAGGCGCTGTCGCGGGTTCGGTTACCACCAGCGGCTTTGTCGTCCCTGGTAGTTGAAGGACCCCGCGTGGCCTAAAAATAGTTTTGGGCCCAGCCATGCCACTCCATCGCGTCGCGGTACCCGCGTAATATGTGACGGGGATTGGCAGCGCAGGCATGCGAAAATCGCCGCCTAACAATTTCTTTCATTTTATAAAAACACAAATCAAGTCTCGCTTCTTCCCAAGTGGCAAAATTCAGCAGCGAAGCTCCAGACGGTCGATTCATCTCCGGAAATGAATTGTAGCCATCGAACTGTTAGGGTTATGTACGAGCACACGCACTCTTTCTTGTCCGGTGGATACCCTTGCAAACGGTTTTATTGAAAATGCGTATCAAACGGAACCAATGGCGCCTTTGGCAGTAAAATAGTCAACGACAGTATTTTGGGGTGCTTTTCGCTAATATGGCTAACACTTCTAGATGTCAAATAAGAGTTCACTTTTGCGATCAGGGTTAGCAGAACAGAATGTGTTTTGCTGTTTTTGTTGTTGACAGATGTATTCATCATCGTGTGAGTGGAAGCGTTAGGTAGATGGAAAGAGTGGCGAGGCGGTGAAAGAGGAGGTGGTAGCCGTGCGACACGTAGAGCGAAAAAGTGCCACGATCTCTGAAAGGTGCTCGTGATGAGTGGCAAACGGAGGAGAGGAAAGGTTAGCGTCATCCAGGTAGCCGAGTTACCTGGACCGCTTGAAGCAATGGAGCAGCACGTCCATCATGCGCCCGCGCGGGGCGCTGCAAAGGCCGGTCGAGCACCACCGTGAACTGGTAGAGAATCCCAGGCATTATGAAGACGTATTGTTTTTCTCGGTCCATTTCACCCACGGCAATGCGCCAATATCCAGACCGAAGGCCAAAGGGGAAAAAAAGAAAAGAAATTTGGGGGTGCCTAAGCAATCCTTTTCATGCCGAAACGCGAGAGCGATACTTGACTAACTGAGTTATGTCGCAGAGGTTATCGTTGCCGCCTGGAGGATGAACCGCTGCTGCGGGTTGGGCCGCACTTCCGCTGCGCTGCGATGGCCTCGTACCTGCAGCTCTCTCCGCTTCTGGACGTGTCTGTGCTGATGCACAGGCGTCGCCTAGCAGCTCGGGCTCTTTCTCTGAGTGTTTAACTTCTGAGACACGCTCTATGGAACGCGTCGCAGCCAATGTGTGATGATGACGGTGCGACTTCAGCACAGTGGGCCCAGTAACGCTCTTGCGTAGAATAAATACTTGGCCCCGTGAATGCAGTCAGGGACGTCATCTATCTCTCGGAGGAGATACACGCCTTTCTTGTGCCGAAAGTCGACGCGAAACGGTCGTGTGGGTCATATTTTTTCTCCCACCATAGCATAGCTGAAGGGGTCATTGACTGCAAGAATGTTGGCGGACGCCCTGTCTGCCGGTGCTCTCATCATCCTGCACTAGTGAGTTCACAATTAAAGATATTTATTCTCTCTCTCTTTCTCTCAATGATAACATTTTCTACAATTTGATCTACTTGTTGGATAGCTTGCCTCTGCGTGGAATAACGTACGGCTGTTTGTGAATGGGGCTTGCTTTTCAAGTGTCACTGCAATGCGTGAATGACAAAGCTTCACCTCTAGAGGGCGATTGTTCAAATAAAAAAAAAAACTGTCCCCATAGAAAGCCATTACACGGCGCAGTTCGTCGGTCTGGGCAGGCAGTAAATCGGTATCCAACATAGTCGTAAACGGTGCAATCGGTGCAGTCGCACTTAAATGTATTGCTGGGGCTTATGACAGGCATTTGGTGGGATAGCTACCGAAGTAAGTCACGTGATCAACCACCTATCGCCGCACAAGCGAAATGTTTGTTAGCCAGCTCCTAGCAAATAAATGCACCCTTTTTACTGCAGAAATTAGTCGCAAATGATATATCCAGCAGCTGCCCTCACGATGTCTTTATCGCCATACGAACCCCCCGACAGACCTTCCAAGCGTGTTTGGTCGTGCCCATCCTTCGAAGGCATTGCACATTTACGTCGCCCGATTACACTCCGATCCACAACAAACTGACACGCGAGTATTGGTAGTAGCCGTAACGAACTCATAGCGAACAATACTCGTAGTAATACTCGTAGCGAACAACTACACATGATCCCTAATCACCGAGAGCTCCTGCTCCATCCACTGTAAATACTAAGAACTCGTCCATTCAATCTGAATTCTTCGAACAGATTCTTAAAAAAAAAGAAGGAACCCTCCAGTTTTTCTCTTTCCCTTGTCTGCTATGTTCCCCGTCGTGGCCGGTGGTTCCCCCTTATGATAAAAAGTTCTACGACTTATTGACGTTCCGTAGGGCAATTTGCGTGAAATAGGAAAACGCTGAACGCAACGATTTCGCTGCATTTCTGAGAAAAGCTGGATACGGACATTTTGGTGTAGGACATTTCGGTGCTGCAGGTTTCGGTGCGGACTTTTCGGTGCAGGATGTCTCGGTGCGGACATTTCGGTGCACGGGATGTCCCAGCCATTCTTTTAACGTTTTAGCTTTAATATTTGAATTTCATCAGCCGATATTGTTTGAACGTTCGAGAATTGTGTTTGGGCCGCACTTTTCGGGAATGAACACTAAACCGAGGCGGAGCGTCACCGTGTAAAATCCCATTTCGATGGTAGGTGTTAAAAATTAACTTTGTTAATTTACTTCCATTCAACCTTGTTTTTTTTATTTATTTTAGCATTCATGTGAACAGCCATAATTCTTTGAGTGTTACCGAAGCGTTTTCATTTCACTTCACTCAATGCTGCAAGACACTGCTGCTTTTAGTCCACTCCTACCTCTCCCCCAATGCATTCTCTTTTTATTATTTTCTATATCAACCTCGTATATGTTGCATTCGGTGTCGGTTCTACTTAAAAACTAACCAACGATCGCACTTCCGGTGGCGTCGGTAAAAAGGGGGGGGGGGACTGGCACTAGGTACCAGCCCCCTTGGCAGAGAGGGGGTGGGGGTGGTCAGTTGTGCGTCTTCATTATGTAAACTGGACGTCGAAAACTTGAAGACGACTGTCGCAGCTCTCGTCATTCCAGTTTATTCAATTTTGCTCTTCTTAAAATGGGTGTGTGTGCGAAGGGGGGGGGGTGTCCATGATATGTCCGACTTGAAGGGTTAATTGCGGATGGGGCGACTGAAGGCGAAAGAGGAGAGATTCCTGGAGTGGGGGGCGCCGTCAGTATGACAGCGGTGCGCGGAAGGGTGTATCGAGCAAGCTTGTTCCTCGAGGGGAATGACAGGGGGGGGGGCAATGATACTGGTCATTGTGTCCTCAGTGGCTTTTCAAGTAGCTTTTTTGTTGAGCATTGGAGAGTTTGTGTGAGCTCATGGTGAATGTATAGCTTCTTCATGCATCACTGCGGTGACGCTTCGGAAACCGTGAACTCCACTAAGCCTGCAAGGTTTTCAGGGGAAGCCAAAAATAATATAACTGAAAAAGAAATTTGGGGGAGATTGAAACTTGAGGACCGGGAGGTGTTGTTGGGACAAAGAATTAAAATGAAATGAAAGCAAGCACGTAAGCACAAAACGAAGGTTGGTGTGCCCGAACACGGTAATAGAATCTCTGTACGATCCCTCTGTTGCGTAGTTGCCATTTTGACCGGGACCCGACTGCGCCTGCGCGCGCGCGAATGGCGAGGAGGACACCCCCTACCGTAACAAATGCGAGGCCATGGCGAGGGCCGGCCCGCGGAACTCATCCACCCTACGGCGACGAATGCATAAGTGCCCAGACGGGTCCTGGTCTACACGGTACGCACGTACAACACGGAGCATAAGGAGTGCTGAAACTTTCTAATTAGTGGTATTTGTACGCACAACCCCCATGCGCTTTAGCCTTGAGGAGATATAGAAGATGCAGCTGTTTTAAAAAAAGGCCGGTCCCGGTGCAGTATCAACTATGGGACCCTCGTCTGGATATATCTTCACATGTAACCTTCCTCTTTTACAATAAACTTCTTCTTCTTCTTCTTCTTCTTCCACGAGAATATCCTAGACTTGTCCCTCAAAAAAATCTGGCGACAACTGTGTTTGCAAATTCATTTCAACGTGACAGCGCAGCCTACATAAAACTCTTCATAAGAATTTCTGAATTTGGAGGGAAGAGGGGGGGGGGCAACCGAACGTTTGCAAAGCTTCCCTTTTTTTGAAGAGTGAGATTGTACCTTTTATTTAGAGAAAATTGCATAAATAATGCATCATGCCATCGTAAACACCGGCTAAGTATCTTAGCTTATCTGCATGCCGCAAAAAATAGCAAATATAAATTAACGTCTTGTTGTAAACTAAAAAAACATATGTGCAAAAGAATTTAATAAGTTGGCTGCATAACAGGTGTTCGCTGAACGAGGTATTAAACAACAGTATACAAATGTTCAATTTATAAACATAACTGGCAAAAAACAAACACGGCATCTATCTAAAAATGCGATCACTGCGCTAGATTGCTGCCCATAAACCACGTTATTTAAGTGGAGATAAAAATATAACGGCTGCTTCAACCAGCAAGCACCCGATGACTCAGCCGCCGAAAAGTTTGCTCACCGTATTGTCCATGCACCGAAATGTCCGTGCACGAATATGTCCCTGCACCGAAATGTACGAGCACCGAAATGACCGAGCACCGAAATGTCCGAGCACCGATATGGCCGTGCACCAATATGGCGGTGCACCGATATGTCCGCACCGAAATATCCGCGCACCGAAATGTCCGTGCACAGAAATGTCCACACGCCGAAATGTCTGCACGCCGAGATGTCCGCGCACCGATATGTCCGTGCACAGATATGTCCGTGCACCGAAGTGACCGTGCACCAAAATGACCGCCACGAAATGTCCGCACCGAAAGCCCTGCACCTAAATTTCCTAGACCCAGCCAGAATGTATGCGTAATGCATTCAGAGAACCATATTCCCAGGTATGTCCTGTATTGGCGCGCAAAGTTTAGCTACGGCTGCATCGCCCTCAAACATGGACTTCAAGTATACGAGGAGGGGAATTCCGGGCAGGCTTTGTTTGAGCTTGAAGCAGACGCTCTCCAGCTGTCGTAATGCTGCTTGAATGTCCAACATTTTTACGGGGTGAACAGACCTTTTTTACGTCGTCTATCTTGGACCTAACCCATTTTAGTGCGCCAGCACTATAGCTGCAATAAACCACAATAAATCTTTGTCCCTGAATCCTGTGTGCGTACTCTGAAGGCGGTCACAGCGTTCTACACCCACAGAGCAGCACATAGGCTGATAGGCGCATCAGACAGCGCTATATTAAAACGGCTAACCTTGTTAATCATCAATCATTAATTCAGATTAATCATTTCCTTAAATAAAAAAAAATAATAAATAAATAAATAAATAAATAAATAAATAAATAAATAAATAAATAAATAAATAAATAAATAAATAAATAAATAAATAAATAAAGCGCCCAAGATCTAGGTGGGTCTACCACCAGAAACCTGTGAGCGTACTCAGAAGCTTCGCTCAGTGCTGCATACCCATCGAGTTGCCAAGTACCCGCAGAAGTGAACTACTGCATCATGTAAACCAGCGTAGTGGCGCAAGGCTTGCTAGCGCTCGTACAACGAGTGTGCACCTCATTGTCCCATAAAGATTTCCTCTACCATTCGTGAATTGAGTTTGAAATGTTCATAGAATCAACTAAAAGCGGCACCCGTCCCACGGGACCAAGAAAGCAACACGCCATGCGGTTCTGCTCGGTGAAGGCGCGTCGAGGACGTAGGCGCAAAATGCAGGCGGACGCCCTTGAAGTGGTCCGCACACCGTATGTCGCTGCCAGGGCCGCGGTCACAATCTGGCCGGACAGCAACGCTATAGATCCACTAGAAGGTACACAAGCCCCAAAGCTCACCCGCTCCTACCTTTTCCTTGCTTTATTTCGGTTTGCTTGGCCGCTGCCCAGCCTGCGACCAATAAACGGTCATACTGCGTGTCGCTTATTATGGTAATATAATCGCTTCGCACGGGACGCACTTTCTCCGGGGGTCGGCGTGGCAGCCTTGATGGACTACATATGGCACGTATAGTACGGGCTACAGTACTATACAAAATAAAAGTAAGAAGAAAGGACAGAACCTAAGCGGGCGCTAGCTATTTAGGACAGATAACATTGACAAAATGGTTGTCGCAAAACAAGCTTGTCAGGTGTACGCAAAGCGGTCTAGTGCAATCGTAATTCAGCTAAACGCTGCCGAATAAATGATGGCCGTGCGCGGACCATTACGCGTTGCTATCTCTTGTTCATGCAGGACGCCTTTGGCACCGCGGAGCGCAATTATGCCTCACTGTTGCCCCGGGTGTGGACCCTTTCGGCCCTGGTGGTGTCAACGGACCTTTTTCCAGTAGCGTAACCCTCTTGCGGCGGCCACCCGAACCATACTTTCCCCCTTTTCTTCCGCCTGCCCTGCGCAGTTGAGGAAGTCGCCCCAGGCGCCACGAATGGTTTTGGTGGCAGAGAAATTTTTCGATCGCAGCCGTAGTGCCTATATGTCGGCCGGTTTCAGGGCGCAGAAGACGGAGCACCACTTAGCTGGCAAGGCGTTCGCAACTGGCTAATCCAATATGGCGTTGTTTTGTTTACATTTTGCCCCCCAAGATTGGCGGATTGGTCGCTGGGAGCGAGGGCAGCGCATGCGCAGAGCGCTACTGGAAAAAGGTCCATTGACGCCACCACATAAAAGTTTCTCTAGCGCATAGAGAACGAAACCAAAACTGCTAGTTTTGGGGGAATTGTTCTTCAATTATACCTATTGCGATAGACATTACTGTTCTCTTCATTTTAGTGGAGCTGCACGCTACAAAGAAGAGGAAGCTACAGTGAATACAAAATTACAACATTCAGGCTGAAAAAATGGCGGTCCGAGTTTTACTTTAAGCTTGTAAATCTACCAATACGTGCACTACGAAGCTCATTCTTTGTTCGTAGGTACATTTAGTCATAACGTTTACGAAAATATGCGGAAGTATTGTCTCTGCTCAACATAAAATTTTGAATTGCTAGATGCCCTAATTAATTGCCTCGTTAATAGATGTCTTATTACTTGCACTTCCAGCTCTATTTTTTACGGGGGCTTATGGGACCCAAAATTTTGAGAAAACACACAGACAACATTGTTTTGCTTGAAATAAAAAAAAATCAGGGCGAAAAGGGTTAAGGGGGAAGAATAAGGGGGAGGCGAAAGGGTGGTGTGGGAGTTTTAATGAGAGTGAGGTACATATTGTCTTCGAAAAAATTCCTCCGGGACTTCAGTCTGCTTATGCAATTTGGGCGAAAACAGCAATTATCAAATACTACTTCTTTAGTGCTACGTCGTGTTTGCGTCTCTTTCTTCGCTTTTGTTTCTTCGCCTTTTGACGCGAAGCACTCGTACAGGCAGACTGGCCGCAATAGGTGACCGGTAAAAAGCGCAAAGGCTCATGGGTATGTCGTCTGCTCCCGCGACTTCCGGTTCGAGATCTCGTCTGCAGCCTCCTGTACGCCGGCGGCTTTCAGGCGCGTGTGTGCTGGTTGTTTATTTGTCACAGAGTGTTTACCATTCAGAAAAGCCCCTAGTAGGATTCATCGTTGTTATACATTGAATGCGGGATGCATGAGCGATTTTTTTTTTTGGACATAAACAACTTGCACACGCGTGCGTGAAAGCCGCCGGCATACGGCAGGGCAGGAGAGCTCTCGAACCGGAAGTGGCGGGGATCCGCGGGAGCAGACGATGTACCCAGGAGGCTTTGCGCTTTTCACCGGTCACTTATTCACGCGGCAGCCGGTCAGAGCTCTCCTCCGCGTACACCCGTTCTACTCACGGGCCGTCACGTTCACGGGGAACGCACCAGGCCAATAATTCCTCTGTTCTGCCAGGGCGCTTGGTTAGCGCAGCGGTTACCACACTTAGCTGCGGTTCTGGCGACCCGCGTTCAAATCACACACGAACCAAGTGCATTTACATTTCTCTTTACAGCGGCGGCCATTTTGGTACTATTTGAAGTGATGGACGACGACTAAAACCCCTGCTACACTGGCGTTCGAATGTCATTCAAACTGACTGTCATTTGACTCAAATGAGGGGCTTCAAATGCCATTCAGAATCCGCCGTGCTCCACTACAATTAAAATGGCATTTGAAAGCTTTAACAATCGCCCGCCGTGCTGCGTGGCGCTGCTGCCGTCGAGTTTTGTTTTTACATAATAATGCAACAAACAAATTTAGCAGCAGTATTTGGCCGTAAAATATTATCAAATGATAAATAACATAGTTTTTATTAATTATAAATCGCAATCAAGGTTTTTTGCGCTGTTTTGTGCTGTCTGGCCACCCTGGTTTGTTGCTTGCTCGCACTGCTGCTGATAGTATGGAATTATTACATCTTGATATCATGATTTGAATGAATTAGAAGTAAACGAAGTCCCACAGTTAAGAATATTTTGCTTTTCAAAGGGACCCTGCAACACTTGCCATCGACTACTAGTAATGTATTTTGGGATAAAGTCTATTGTCCCAGAAATCTCCTCCCGCAAGAATTATGAAAATCCGTTCACAATTAACGAAACTACGCGCGATGAGAAATCGCGCATAATCGTTCCCTCTCAACTCGACCGCGGACAACGCGACGAAAGCTGCGCGCTCTCTCCCGGAGAGAGGGGTGGCTCGCGGCGTTCTCTTCGGCGGCCTTCGATATATCACATGCCGGGTAGTTTTCTCCTTTTCTCCGCAACGAGAAGGGGTGTTTTTCCGGTCTGGTGCCACAAAAAAGCAGGCATAAGTGCCTGCTCGCAAGTGCGCGCTCGGGCTGGTAGGGCGTTTTTGAAGCAATAAACGTTTGTAGTCGAGTGGTCCCGTTGAAAGGGAAGTATTGAGCTCATCACTCAAACTCCGCGCGCACTCAAAACACAAAAGAAACGGCAAAACTGTGCCTACAGGTTCAGGCATAGAAGAGGTTCGTACACAGCGATGACGACGACGGAAATGGGAGAATCTAGCCGCGAATTTGACCAGTGACAGCCGATCGGGCAGCCATGGCCTATGTGACGTCCCTTAGGCCATGCCAGGGGTTGCATAATGAGGACAACTGAAGAGAGAGCGGTTGGTTTTTCCGCGTCTTTCACATCGATTTGCGCGCTCACCGCTTCACGTGCACATGTAATATTGGCTCAGGTATTCCTGGCAGTGTAATCTAAACGTCGCGCAGGTTTACTTGCACTACTCAAAGAGTGTTGCAGGGTGCCAGTAATGTATTTGTTTATGCTGACTTGGAACGCTGTGCTCTAGAATGCTAGAAATGACATTTGAGAGCCCCAAATGTCTTTCTGGCTGCTCATTTGGCTCGAATGTCATTTGAGCCGAATGGTATTTCAAAACCCAGTGGAGCAGCACAACTTCACATTTGAGTCAAATGACATTTGGTTCAAATGACATTCGGACGCTAGTGTAGCAGGAGTATAAGGTCACTATTCGAGTTTTATGACACACCATAGGCTATCATCGCCTTAATAAATGTAACAAAAAATGACTACCGTGGTATATATTAACCCATCAGGCCGATATTGCCAGCACTGACTGAATATGCGCGTAATAGTGTTCCGTCACCTTCAATAGAAAGCAGGGTATAGTTCGGAGATAAATTAAGTGAAATGCCGACACCGCCACGCTGGTCGTGAATATCGGAATAAGAAGGGCGAGAGGCATATGAGGCGGTAGAACGCCACAGTGCATTCAATGAGGGGTCGACCCGATTGAGCGGAAATTATTTGAAGTTACGGAAGGGGCTGATATTCTCCCTTTGCTTCAAATGAGCGCTTCCAACCGTCTACATAATCCCGCAAAGGAAAATAAAAACGACAGCGTCGTGGCCCTGCACGCAATGTTATGTTTTTTTAGCCTTCATTAGCTTTATAGCGTGAGCTGAGTAGGGACCCTTCTATACCCACCCATCAAAGGTTGAAGTCAAACTCCCGGTGTGTGTCGTGTGGAGGAGCTCATGCTGCCTCCGAGTGCCAAGCAGCTGAACCCCGTTGTTGCCTTTGCCAGGGATCGCACCCGGCTGATTACTCCAACTGTCCGACCCGTGCTCAGGAAACAAGCATGTTGGAAATCATAGAGAAGAGAAGGTGCTCACGTGGTGAAGCTGTAGCGGCGGTCAAAGAAAGGGCGCGTGGTTATGGTACTGTGGCCTCCCGCCAGGACCCTGTCAGTGAGCAGTCCATTTCCAGCATGATCAATGCTTCGGTAGTGAACTCCATGACTACCATTGTAAAGCCACTTATAGGGTCTCTGTCCGAATGCATGAGTCAAATGCAAGCCATGACTCAGAAAACGGCAGAGTTCTTGCAAATGTTATCGGCGATTTCCTCCGGCTTTCAGCTTCAGCCTGCAGTGGTGGCCTTCATTGTAGGTGCCGCAAGTCGGAAACCACCTTCACTGAATAATGGAGACTTGGCAGAACCAGCATCTTCCCAGCTTCGGCTCATCTGCCCCATTGCCATCTTCGGCATCGCTACCAGCCGTCCCTCGGGACTCTCCGCCGACTCCTCTTGTATACACATGCCATCCCCTTCTGATGAAAATGAGGCAGTCACAGAGCTAGGACAGTTTCCTGTGCCCCCAGAAATGTCGTCTGCTTGTGTTGAGGACTCGGATGAGATGGAGGTAGGCCAGTCCTCCCCACTGGCTCAAAAGCGCAGGCTCTCTTCCACTGATGAGGAGGTCAGGAAAGCTTCCAAGCCATAGAATAATAAAAATCCAAAAAGTTCGGTGAAGTCTACCAATCAGCCGCACAACATACTACAACAGGCCGTATCATTGGCGCAGCTTGGCTAACCATGACAAGTATACGAGTACTCCAATGGAATTGCCGTTCTGTTTTCTCTGCTTCTCCTGATCTTAATTGGCTTGTGGCTCAATACCACCCTGACGTTATCCTACTTCAAGAAACTTGGATTTCTCCCCAGAAATCATTTTTCACTCCAAATTTCCGCTCGTTTCGTTTGGACAAACTAGGTAGAGGTGGATGGTTATTGATTTTAGTATCGCTAAAATTCTGCCATAGTGCACACATGTCCTTTGTTTTTCTCTCATCTGAGAGTGAAATTCTCGCAGTTGACTTTGAATTGCCAGGAAATGTTTCATTCTCCCTTGTAAATGCATACTTTCCATATGGGGTGACATCGACTGGTTCGCTGGATGCAGCTTCGGCGGGTTGTAAAAATCGTGTCATATTCGCAGGGGACTTCAATTCTCAACATTTGGACTGGGGATATCGTACTGATGATTGCGGGAGGCGTTTATGGGAATAAATGAGCGACCACCCTCTCTCCTGTCAGAACTCGAGAGCGGCTACATGCCTGCGCGGCCAAAGTAAGTCGACATTGGACTTGACTTTTTCGAAGCCGGGTCTTGTTGCTGCGTGGTCTACGGCAGACTGTGCAGCATCTAGTGACCACATCCCCGTGGATTTAAATGCGAATGCATTTCTTAGTCGGGGGTTGTCGTGCTACGTCGGCGTGCGCCCGCAGGTGTTATCTCTCCGCGCTCCTCCTCGCCCCTAGCAACAGCTGTGGCACGCCTAGCAACCGGAGCAGGTGGTAGCTCGGGCGGGAGTAGCGGAGGGCAAGGGGAGAGGAGGAGCGCGCTCGGGCGTGTGAGGGCGCTCGCATCGCGGAGCTCGGGCGGAGTAGCGGAGAGTGAGTGGAGAGTAGGAACGCGCTCGGGCGTGTGAGGGCGCTCGCATCGCGGAGCTCGGCGGGCTCTCTCTCCTCTCCGCGTACCCTCTCTCCGCTCGCTGCGCTCGGAATCTATATAATGCAGTGGAGCGCGCGCCTGGCGCCTTGATAGCGATTCTTCATTAAGTACGCCATTAATAATAATTACTCGCACCGCACTCATCGGTGCACCCAATGCATTCGCATTTCCTCACGATCCCCTTCGGGGAGGTGGGGGGATTTTTTTTAAGTGCGAATGCACTTCTTAAGCGAGCCTGAATCGTCCGCCGCCGTCGTCCGCATAGCAACAGCTGCGGGTGCGCGCGCTCCTCGTCTTCCCTAGCAACGGGGGGAGATGGGCGCGCGCTACTCTCCTCCTCCTCTCTCCGCTCAGTGACTGCGGGTGTTGGGCGCCTCCTCTCCACTTCGGGCGGGAGAGCTCTCGCTCGCGTAGCGGGCGCTCCGCATTCCGACGCGTGAGGGCGCTCGTGTAGCCCTCGCCGTAACGGCGGGCGCTACTCTCCTCCTCCTCTCTCCGCTCAGTGACTGCGGGTGTTGGGCGCCTCCTCTCCACTCCAAGATCACGATATCCACCGTAATCGCGCAATCAACAACCGTGCATTCGCACTTACACACTCTCCCCCTCGGGGAAGTGCGAGGGAATTTTTTTTTGATATCCGCGCAAGGAAACACGTTACCCGTAGGGAGCACTCCTTTGTGAGTATGAATCGGTATGAAAATTTAATGCGTTCAGCCATAGATTCGACGCCCACCCAAGAAAATGGCGCTTGTGCCCAGGAGCTAGTATCAATAATTCAGGATTCGGCCACTCGAGCTAAATTTACGATTTCTTCGGTTCAAGGGAAGCCAAGCAGTCCGTGGTGGAATGAGGAATGTACAAAAGATTTCCGGCGAAGAAAAGCAGCGTGGAAAAAATTACAGTATAACGAGTGCCCCGAAAAGTGGAGCAAATTTAAGTATTTTCGCGCTGTGTTAACGTACTGTTGCACGGGCAAAAGAGACACGTCGCTCCTCTTTCCTCTCGAAAACTTGTAATAGGCGTGCGCTCTTCACCTTCTTGCGGATTAGGAAAAACGGTCATAGTTCACCAAACCTTGATTCCTACATTCACACGCCAACAGCCTTAAAAATTCTTCTTGATCAGTTGGCTGTAGGACTGCAGGCTCGTTTCACGCTACCCAGCACTGGCCCCACCAGCCGCTGGCTCCCCTGTCCTGGGCCCGGCTCCTCTGAACTTCGAAGAGGTTACAAAGGGAGAGCTATACGATGTGTTACAGCGTGTACCCGATGCAGCACCAGACCCAGATGGTATTACTGTCTCAATGATAAAGATGATGTTTACGGAGTCGCCTGAAGACCTCCTGCATATTGTCAACCACTCTCTGCGTGCCTCCTGGGTTCCTCTCGATTGCCGTCTGTCGAAAGTTGTTCCTTTGCCTAAAAAACCCGGGTTAGGTTTTTCATTGGATAAAATTAGGCCGATAAGCTTACCGTCTAACCTTGTAAAAATTGTTGAGAGGATTTTATTGGCCAGAATCGAAAAGTTTTTAAATAGTGCTAACATTTTGAGTACTCGGCGGGTGGGCCTCAGGCCAGGCTGCTCGATATGGTCGGCACACATAGGCCTAGAGAGCCGCCTTCATCTGGTTCGTCGTTCCAAAGAGGCCGCAGCGCTTGTGACATTGGATGTGGCCAAAGCTTATGATTGCGTGGAACATGACATACTTTTAGAAAAGATGGCTCGATTATGTTTTCCAGAATATATTACTTCATGGATTAGGATGTTTTGAACCGGTCGCAAATTCTTTGTTGCCCAGTGCGGAGTTACCTCTTCAAATTGCAATCAAACGCGAGGCTTACCTCAAGGATACGTTCTGTCTCCTGTTTTATTTAACGTGCTACTCAGTGAAGTTCCCGTTATTACGGGCGTACAGTCGTACTTGTGTGCTGATGATCTGGCATTTTTTAGCTCTTCAAGTAATATAAATGTCTTGTTCCAGTCAGTGCAGCTTTATATGTCGAGCATCATGGCTGGACGGCCTCTGCATATCCTCAAATGTCGACAAGTGTGCCCTCTTGGCATTCCCAGTGAAAGACCCAGTTTCGATTGGTCTGACATATAGACAGAAAATAATACCGCAGGTTACCTCTCTGAAATATCTAGGAGTGATATATGAGAGCACTCTGAATTGGCGCCCCCATATTGACTTCAGTGCGGTGAAAGTGGGGAGGGCGGTTTCGCTGTTAAAAAGATTTTGTAATAAGTCGCGTATGCGCAGAGACGTCCTCCTTGTGCTCTATGTTCTCTATTGCCTGTATGTGCGCCCTATTCTGGAATTCGGCTGCATCGTTTTTTTAGTTATCCGTTCTACAAGCTCCGACCATTGATTACTTTGGAAAGGCAAGCTTTGCCGTTGTGTTTGGGATTGCCAAGGTACGTCCCCATTTGGCTATTGTGCTGGGAGGCTCGAATACTTCCTCTGATATCTCGCTTCAAGGTGTTGATAGTAGAAGCATATCTTCGTGCAATGGAATTGCCGATATCACGATCACAATTGGTTTTTGTACACTCCCCAGCGTCCTTTTTTGCCCAGCCATGGCCCACGTGCAAGCGTCCACAGGTGGTGTTCGTCTACTCCTTGCTCGCCCCTTTAAATATCAACATATTATCTGTACCTACGTTTGCCTATCGCACTGCGATGGTGGACATTGATTTCGACAACATTTTTCCCTCCAATGCCAAATGCTTGCCGGAGAGGACGACATCTGGTATTTTAACAAACCACCTAGAAGAGTTCCCGACACATGTGGTTATAGCCACAGATGCTTCTGTGTGGGACAAAAAAGCTGGTGTAGGTATTTTTCACCTGCGCTTGACTTGGTATTTCCTCTTTATCTTCCAAATTTCACGTCAAAATATTTGGCAGAATTTTTGGGAATCGCGCTCGCTCTTCGAAAGCTCAGCGAAGAGCATTCCCAGGTGATCGTTGTGGCGGATTCTTTTTCGGTCTGCTCCGCTTTATCTTCACCAACCGTTACCCCACTTCGCCGATCGCTGTCGATGCTTATACCGGAACATGTCAGGGAAATCCGTCTGGTCTGGGTCCCAGGGCGCAGAGGTGTTGAACTTAACGAAACCGCTGATTACCTGGCAGGAGTAGCACTGAATGGTCCTCTGGTTGATACTGTGCCCCCAATAGCCTACGTTGTTGCAACTAGGTTTCGAAGGTACAGTTCGGTGGACAGCTTCCCACCAGGCAGCATCGCTGGCTGCCCTGACATTGAGCATCTCCGGTACTCTTGGAAGTGTGATTTTGCCCAGTCTCGACTGTGCGAGGTCACACTGACTTGCTTTCGCTGCCGAACACCTTATTTGAATTTTTATCTACACCGCGTACGCATAGCGCCATCGGCCATGTGCGGCTTCTGTCAAGAGGAGGAAAAAAAATGAGCATTTCCTGTTGTTTTGTCGGTGGTTCTCCTCCCTCCGAAATCGTTACCTGGAGGTTCCCCTCCGACGCCTGGGTCTCGCCTTGTCGGTGCCTAATTTATTGTCATTTGGGGCAGTCGGACTTGGTTGCTGCAACAGGGATGTTTGTCGCGCTCTTCACTCTTTTATTGCCGAATCCGGTCGCTTGCCTTGTTAATCAATCGCTTCAACCAATTTTTGACCGTTTATTAAAATTCCTGTTGTTACAGCAGTATTGAATTTATTTTTTGTTGCTCTCAAACTGCTAGCCTCACTGTAACCCTATTATTCCACCTCTATTCTTTTTTAAAACTAATCCACAAGCTTCTTCAACAATGAAACCACAGACAGACTTGGCCAATCCCCCAGAGTGAGTACGTGTCATTTGTGCTATGGCTCCAACCAACCAACCGACCAGCCAACTCTCGGGTGCGCACTCCGTAGGCCTTACGTTTGGGTTGGGGGTGTGCGGCGCGAATCGGTACCCGCTGCTTGGCTTTCGCTTCAACTAAGTCGAAATGGAGCAATTGGATAGACGTCGACTTGAGGGACCTGCAGCTTCGATTGCGGCCACGGGAAGCATTTTTTTCCCTTCCCACACCATCATTCATCACCATCTTCAGAGAAAGTTGGCTTTCCTGCCGGGCGTATTGGGGTACAACATCACCAGTGAGAACAGCAAAGCTTCGCTTTAAAGGTTACTGGGGTCTGCATTGGCTGTCATAAAATCAGTGACAAACAGTCTGAAGTACGTGGTTCAGACAATTGAGCTGCCTAAATTTACTCCGAAACTTTCACAAAATTGAAGCAAAGGCTATTTGCGCCGCTTGAGTGAAAGGGGGCAAAACCAGAAGCGAAATTGCATGCGGCTAGCGTGCAGCGGGGCGGTGGATGGAAAAAAGGCAGAAACTCCCTTCGTTTCGCGTATTTGGGCTGGGTGCGTCTAGCGTACTTTAAACATCCAAGAGTTGCTGTGCGATCAACCCGGCGACAAACCTGTGCCAGCGACATTGCCCAACAGGTGGCCACTACCAACCAGAGTTTCGCTCCGTGACGTCCGCCGCGTCCGCGCCTCTGTGGCGCCAACTTCAAATTGCATAAAGTCGCAGTTTGAAAAACGATCGTAGTTTATCACCGTTCACCTGTTGCACCATCGCTACTGCATAACCCTGTTATTCCAGCCACACAGAGCGAACGCGGTTCAGCTCTCGCTGTGGCAATGAGCGTGCGGGGGCTCTGCGATCCTTGAAAGGTTCGGCACTACGTTCCCAGAAATTGCAGCGATCTCTTTAGCTGAGTACCCATATTACGTTAGGAACTAAACGCTTTGCCTGCCATGTGTACTTTTTCTACAGCGAATCTTTATATGGCTAAAATTGCAGGACTTTCCGTGTTCCTGAACAAAAACCGGTGCGTGCGCAGGGCATTTCATTTGCACTCTAGCGGTGCCATGCGAAGGCCACGTATATATAGGACTTCCAAAAAAAACTCCGAAAAACACCGAAGAAAGATTTCGAAGAACTCCGAAGAAGGGCTTCCCAAGAACTCTGTGAAAAGCGACCAGAGAACCGAGCAGCAGATGTAATTAATACCTGTGCCACACGCACACGAAAAATGACATTAAGTGCTTGATCTTAAGCTTTAATGCCATTAATTCTCTGCTACACGCAAAAATCTAATGCCATTCGCTCTAATGTTATTTTTCGTTTAAGGAGCTCCGCACAACTCATTCGCATACACGAACACCTTAAAGCTGCGTATACTCTCGAACGCGATGAGCACCAAATGAAACCAACGAAACTCGCAGCACCAGAGTGTTGACGCGGAAAAGCTGAACTTCGAAATAAGACGATTTTTTTGTGCAGTCTTGGTGGCGAAGTTCTGATGAATTCAAAGTTCACTATATCAGCGGCAAAAGGCAAAACACAGTGTTACTCGTCGTTTTGAATATTTCGGACTTTGCTACCGCTGGCAGGTGACGGCAACTGCTTAAGCCACTTTCAGAAACGACTCGCACGATTTTTTCAGAAAACAGAATTTATCATTACGTTTTCTTTCATACACACACACACACACAAAAACATTTTCAACCCTTGTAAGACGTTTTTGTCTACGTTAAAAACTCCAAATATACGAGTGCATTTCTCTTTTTGGTCATTATCACCATAACACCTAACACATTTACTGCCTTTGCGTTTTCGTGTGAGCACTGCCCGCCCAAATAATGTCATTCGGTATTTTAAGGCCTTAAACACTTAATGTTATTTTTCGTGTGCGTGTGGCACGGGTATTACACACTACGATGACAGGAGTTGGTGAATACAACAGGGTTGTCTACAAGCCCCAGAAGGAGTTGTTCTTCCAGTTGCGTGTTTTGTGTATGCGGGTTTGCTATCGGCGCAAACATTACAAAACAAGACCAACGCGAGTGAAACCGGGGGAGTCAACCTTGCAAAAACGAGAACCGGCCGGCCAAGGAGCAGTTTCTAAATGTCACGGTGTCGCCGCCTCCTCCCCTCGCAAAGGGCCGACGCGCATTCGGGACAGGCCGTGTCGTGGCCCCTTTGTTGCCCTCCCTTGCGGCTCCGTGTAGCGCACAGCTGCAGTTGCTGACCGCGCGAGGCAGAGGTGACGCCACGTGCGGAAGTGGCCAGAACACAAGGTGAGGAAGCCGTGTTGTGTACGGCAACGCGTGTCCACAAATTTCCCTCCCCCTGAATTCAGACGTCAGCGAAGAAGAAAAAGTAAAAGGGAGCAAAGTAAAGAGGGCAAAAGAAAAATACAGCGTCCACTTTCTTCCGCAGCGGTTAAAAGGTGCCACGACAAACTCCGAGAAGCGGAAACAAGCACGCATCATCCACTTTCCTCACTTTTCTCTTTTACTCTTCACGAAGAAGGTCGCTGAGCAGCCTGAGCGGCCAACGTTGGGCATTGAATATGGAGCTGCATTTGGATGCGCCCATCCTGATGTGGCACATATCGCGATAAGCAAAAATCCTACAAGAATAATTTCCGGAATCATTCGACCTTTTCGTTTTCCGTCGCGAAGTTCTCAGGATCCCTGCCTTGTCAGTACTCTCGAAGCCAATATTAGTAAATACCGTCCACTGAAGAACGAGTAGACTTCCAGAACCCGTAACGCACACACGTTTTTTTTTTTTTTTTTTTTTTGTATAACGTATCAGCCTTACTTGTCCGGTATTTTGGTGTCGGCGTCGGCGGCTCTGTACCAGACGAGGAGAAAAAAAAATGCACGCCACTTCCCACGGCGGAATTAAACTAAGCTCATTCGGACCGCATTCCGCAGCATATAGAGTTGTACTCAACGCCATCGTTTATCGTGTACTGCACTCAGAATCATACACGCATCAGGCCTCGTTGCACGTAGGACAAAGCGCCAATACATCCATCCGCCATTAAATCCGCTGCAGTGCTCCCTGCTTGCGAAGCAATAATTCTAGGAAAGCTGCGAAAAGATTCCTCTTACTTTCTTTCTCTGTTTCGGGGTTACAAGAGTGCGCATAACGCTTAAAGTTCAACAAGTACAAAGAAACGAGAAGAGAAGACGCCACGTATTTTCGCGCGAGGTGAAACCAGTTTGGTCTTTCCGTGGCAAACCGGGCCGACCGTATGTGAGCGTTTGCTAACGTATACGTGAAAATTACATAAGCGGGTTAATCTACGGGCAAAAGCATAGCAGGCCGTTGTAATCGCTCTCGCCGTCTGGTAGAGAAAAGCGTGAAAGGCGCGGAAAAATGCAGCGCGCATACCTACGAAGACTAGTGTGAAGTCCATTGACCGAAATGCCGGTTGCAAGTGGGCCGAGCGGAGACGGCGCAGTTAGATCACGGCCACTGGGGCAGGGAAATAGCGGACTGCCGGTCACTCCTGCTCGACGGCCGCCCTTACCGCCGCTGAAGTGATGGCTGTCGTACGACCAAAGCTATGAGCTTCGAAGGCTGGAAGGAGGGGGAGGGGGACACAAATATGTGCGTAAAAAAAAGTTCTGTCCTGCGCTTTGATGCCAGGTTTCTAAGGTGCGTAGTAAATAACAAATAAAAAATTTAAAAAAATGTCTTTAGAACTGTCTTCCAAGCAATGCCCCTGTGTACAACAGTAGAGCCGACTGTAAAGGGGCACTGACACAAAATTTTTGTTTTGCATTTTTTTTTCCGCGTCTATAGGTGCCTACGAGCCCACTAGTCATAGAATGGCGCATTATATTTTCGAACGCAGCATAAATAATTAATTACAGCTCCGTTTATCCGTGTCAATTTTGGTTTCAATGAAGCGAACACCGAGGCAGCCGCCATGACAGAAAGGCGCATTGACGTCACTGTTCTCATCGCACCCCAGCCGATGCCGGTCTGGGCGCGCGCGCGCCAGACCGGCCCGACCGGCCGTAGTCGCACGCGACGTCAGTCCCAAAAACTGTGACGTGATGCACAAGGCCGAAAAGCGCGCGTCAACAACCAACACCCTTGTCAAGATGGTGTTGCAACAACACGGCGGCCGCCTCGATACGTCACGGGAGCCTTGATGTCGGTTGTTTGGATCGAAGCGCAGATGACGTCATGAGCTTGCTAGATGGCGCGGATGAGCTTTCTCGTGCGCGCAAGGATTAAAATTGATTTAAAATATGTTCTACTGAACGGTTACGGTTTAAACTCCCGAGGGGGTATCTCCATATACAAAGGAAGCTTTATACATAGTTATCTGAGCTTTGAAATTTCGTGTCAGTACTCCTTAAAGGATCGCAGTGTATGGAGATACGTGGATCGCCTGTACGTATTTAAAAAAGGCACTGAGGCTAATTTGATATCAGGCAGCTTGTATTTTTCTTGGCAAAACACTTGCAAACGATGGCTTTGTGCATTGCTGGGAACGAAAATTTAAAAATCGTAAAGAAAAATTAAAGGTGTTCTGAGCGGCTCATGCATTTATTCTTTGGTTACCTTGGGAGTTTCCTCGTTTTTTTTTATTTTGCTTGCACTCTTCCGGAGTTCGGTTCACTTCCACATTATCCTTCACCTTTATTCCGGTACTTTAAGGGCACTTGAGGGCATTGCATTTTGGGCATAGCAACAAGAAATTGAAGACATTTAAACACAACTGGAAGGGGCAGACCATTCAAGACATCCTAGTAGAGGTTACAGAATCCAACAAAAAAGAAGAAATAACAAAAAACGAATACAAAATGAGAACACACTCAGAACAAAAAGTACAATACGTGTAAATGCAGTTACAAAAATTTCAAATAGCCCAAAAACACGAGTCATGATCACGACGAAGCCCTTTCTTCTGGCAGCGCGTTCCTTATGTAAATAGCAAGAAAGAGCGGAACATGTCCAAGAATATTCGCGCGCGCAAACATGGGGCGGACTTTGAAGGGGTGGTTGAGGCGCGGAAAATTTTTATGGGGGGCTTCATATGGGATGCAGTAAGAAGCAACGCGGTATGATAAAGTCTGTGGAATAGGGAAAGCGGGGCTAGTAGACGTCGTTTTTGTACAGAGGGAACTTGGACGGATTCTTTGACAGCAGTGATGTTGGGTGTTCTGGAGTAGTTGTTAATCATAAAACGTGCTGCTGTATTGTGTAATTATTCAACGCTGCTTATTAGGTATCTTTGACTTGGTAGCTACATTACAGAAGTGTAGTCCATCTTTGAACGAACTAGAGCCGTAGCAGAATCTAACAGTTGCTAAATTTGCCGCCTTGGCTTCACGGTCCCTTCGGTCGTGCATCAAAACCCGTGTCGCTACTCTAACAGAAATGACGCGATCTACCGCTGGTCTGCGACAGCGGGATTTCATAACTTACCGGCTCAATGGTTAAGGGCTGGATGCATGCCATGCCATTCCTTGTTCTTGAACATAAACTTTGCGCTTTAACCATAGGAAACCGGATGGAGGGGAATATCAGCTACGTACCAAGAAAAAAAAAACTAGATTGTGAGAACGTGCTGGTAGAAGGTAGAATCCGGAAAACTAGGCAAGTTGGTTTACGTTCGTGCCCTTGATTTAGCAGAGTGGAAAGCCGAGCTAGTTGAAAATGGTCTCAGTGGCTAAGGCGTTGCTCTGCTGAGCACGAGGTCGGGGGTTCGATTCCCGGCCTCGGCGGCCGCTTTTCTGATGGAGGCGAAAAGCAAAAACGCCCGTGTGTACGAGACTTCGGCGCACGTTAAAGATCCCCAGGTGGTCAAAATTAATCCGGAGCCCTCCACTACGGCGCGCCTCATCGCCTGCGTTGCGTCGGTGCGTTAAACCCTACAATCAATCCATCAATAGCTGAAAATGGTTCGTGACTGGAACTGCGCACGAAAAAACGGGACCAGGGAAGAGAACACACACAACGCAGTTTTCAACTAAATTTATTATCAGAAAAAAAGTACACACATATATAGGCACTGTCACATCACGTTTTGGGAGCACACATGCGCACGGGGTCTCCGCATACACGTTATACATGCGGCGCTAGCAGGTTAATCTCTTTATCTAGTAAGACCAGCGATGGGTTCCTTACACAGTCATCTTTGTGAGAAGAAATGTGGAAGGCACCTGTTTCTTGTGAGAATATAAAATATTGTGTAATCAAAACGCGGTGTGCAACCACATTCTGCGCAATGGGGGGCTAATTGAGTGAAGGGGCGCCCTTGGAGGCTCGACGAATGCTCTCTTAATCTGATGTCAACACAGCGTCTAGTTTGCCCCTCATATACACATTACCGCACGTAATCGGGACGCGGTATACGACGTCTTTCTTGCATTCAATAAATCGGTGCGAATGTCGTACTGTACATTCTTGCGTACCTGGGGGCTGTTGTTCGAACTTCTTTCGAACGAGAGAGCACACACTACTGAGCTTATTCTTCGCCGAATACGCCATCTTCACACCAAATCTCACTGCCAATTTCTTTAGCCGATTTAGCCTTAGGGGCTTCATTGCGCTGCGCCATCAGCAGGAGCGCGGAGTGTGAGTGAACGTCGGCGACGCGTACGCCTGCTCCTCTTCTCTGCAGTGTGAGGAGCGAAAAATTCACGCATCTCCACGAAGTGAATCATGGCGAGTGCATGGGCGAAGCACTGGGGATCGTTCTTACCGTAAATCACCCTTGGCATTGCCAACTCGCGCATGTAAATGAGTGACGACGCGTGTGTGCAGTATGTACGATTCCAATCCAATCCAATTCGATACAAATCAATTTAATCCAATCAAATACAATCCAATCCAATATATTTCAATCCAATCAAATGCTCCTCGGGCATGTGCAACACTATGTACACGGACACCAAGCCCCGGACAAAGCGAGGCCACAAGGTGTTCGTCTCCAGGAAAATGATCCCTGTGCCGCAAGGGCACACTCCGCTTACATACGGTATGCATTCCCACAAGGAAACAAGGAATCATGGCCCGGCGCCCGCCGTGTTTGATAACGTGCCGCCCAGCCAAAGCGGTAATGAGTATCGTTCTTATCTGGGCTTCTAAATTTTTGCTTTCGTTTGCTGGAGGAGATGTATATTGTCACGAAGCCAAAGACGACGCTGTTGTCTTGAAGGGAAAAAAAAAACAAGTTTATTGGAGCGAACTTGTGCTCCCCGAACAACTCAAAGCATACACAGGCGGCGAAGCAGCAGTCAACAAATTAGGATATTATACTGAATCAAAGGCTTTTCCGCCACTTATACACCGTACGCCATGCATACTGTTCCTTAGAAATATGCTCATACTTTGCACCTCCGCCACGATGTTACATGGAAGGAGTATATTTGCGAGGTTCGCCACACGGTATTTCACGCACCGCGCAAGACGAGCAGTGCCAAGCACGCGTGGGCAACCAATGATAATTATTGATGATGAAGTAGATGATCTTGAAGAACGCCAGATTGTATCCTTATCGCGCGTCGCATAACCACGCAATATATATATATATATATTGTGACGTGGCAATGAAGGCACTGCTCGTAATAAAAATGTGTTGACAGGCAAATACGAGCTGGTAGCTAAAGTAGCAACAGTGTTCCAGGTACAGCGCGCACGTCCGCAAGACTCTCAGCGTCGTCGTCGTCTCTCTCTCAAGGCTGTGTACCAGCTTGGCAGTGGCGCATATCCCTGGAGGAGAGGTTGGCCATAACTCAACAGCTGGATTGCCAATGTGCAAGAGCCCGTGACAATATATATATATATATATATATATATATATATATATATATATATATATATATATATATATATATATATATATATATATATATATATATATAGTCTGGAAACATAAAAACTCACTCACACAGGGCGCGAAAAATAAGGCAAGTAGAGACAGAGACACACGAGAAAAACATTACAAAATAAAAATAAAAGTTTACCGACGTTTCAGGAAGAGGACTTCCTTTCTTCAGAGAAAGGATTTCAGAAGAAAGGAAGTCCTCTTCCTGAAACGTCAGTAAAATTTTAGTTTTATTTTCTAATGTTTTTCTCGTGTGTCTCTGTCTCTACTTACCTTATATATATTGGTTTCCGGATTGGTTTCCGCTTTCTCAATTCCACTTCCTTCTCTTCTTTCACCTGGGGTCCTACCCCTATACAAAGCGTGCCAGCCAGGCGAGTGGTTGCCCTGACGAAGGCAAGTCTCTTTGCTGAAACGTTGGTAACAATCGTGGTTTCCACGTTATTCGAAGTTTTCTTTTCTTGTGTTCTCCACCATCTTCCAAGTTTTATTGCTCCCTATATATATATATATATATATATATATATATATATATATATATATATATACATACCACCCCCAAGCAAATTACATTGACATAAATACCCCAGAAAGTGAAGGGAAAAAATAGCCCCGCTGGTGGTAGCGTAGTGGTTATCGCACCAGGCCGGTATTCTGGAGGTCGTGGGTTCGGATCCCACCTGGCGGACATTTTTTCTTCACTTTCTTTCTTTCCAAATTATTTATCTGTTTCAATGACCTACCATATCCTCCCCATTGCTTTCCGAGGTTTTCTTGACTGCCAAACTTTATTTCTGTCATATATATATATATATATATATATATATATATATATATATATATATATATATATATATATATATATATATATATATATATATATATATATATATATATATATATATATATCTGTGTGTGTGTGTGTAGCGAATCAGAATGGGAAATGAGGGGCTCGCTGAATTAAGACAGAAATAAGGGTTGGCAGTCAAGAAAACCTCGGAAAGCAAGGGGGGAAATGTGGTAGGTCATAGAAACAGATAAAGAATTTGGAAAGACAGAAAGAAAGTGGAGAAAAAAATGCCCGCCGGGTGGGATCCGAACCCACGACCTCGAGACCTATAGGACCACGACCTATAGGAAGTCGTCTTCCTCGAACGTCAGTAAACTTTTATTTTTTAAATGTTTTTTTTTTTCGTTTGTATCTGTCTTTACTTACCTTATAATATGTCTAGCGTGTATCTTTGTTTTACTTCGCCGCTCACCATGCAGTTTTGACCCTCACAGTACGACGATCCGGTACGGCAAGGGCCTATCTTGGCGGCGGCGATGCGTCGTCTGCGTGCCGTCGAGGTTGCCTGCCGTCTCCCCGCGTGATTTACGCTGCCGTCCCGACGCCGACAATGAGAGCGACCGAGGAGTCGGCCGGATGGGCGTCGCGCGTTGCAACGTCAGGGAGAGCACTGACTCCCGAGAGCGCCGTCGGGCGCTACGCATTCCCTCCTGAGGAACCACCGATACATGCCTGCGGCGAACGAACTCCCGGCGCCGCATACATATATACAACTCTCACCTGCTCCTCGGGTCGTCGTCTCTCTGTGCGCTGTGCACATACGTCAGGCCACATGTAGGGGCAGCAACCGGCACCATTGTCTGCCTTCCTCCGAGCGCCGCATCACGGGTCCGTTCAACCACGACAGCGGCTCGACGGCACCGCTGTGTCCAGATTACCGTATGCGTTGAACTATAAGCAGAAGTTATCGTCCTGGTGCGGCACACCAGAAGCGTCGGATGCCTAGTTCCGCGTCTTGTTAAACGCGGGCGGGCGATGTGGCGCCGCTTGCGAGTAGGAAGGAGTAGGAGGAATAAATTTCATTTGCCGAAAAGTTAGTTCATTTCTGGACTGACGCCTATGGGAGGTCTTCTCAGTCCGGAAATCCCGGGCCGATCGCTGCTTGGGGCGGACCCTTTCGACCAGTCGAATCTGATCGCCGGCGTCCGGGTTGGCTAGCATGCTTTTCCACTGCTCATGGCTGGTGGAGGGGATGTAGAGAGATAGAGAGAGAGAGAGAGAGAGAGAGAGAGAGAGAGAGAGAGAGAGAGAGAGAAATATTAACTTATTTTCACCTAAAGTTGCAAACTTGCTATGGGGATGAACCTGGCAATAGAGCAGTGGCGGTCCCAAGGGGGGGGGGGGGGGGGGGGGCGATGAAGGGGGTGATCGCCCCCCCCCCTTCTAAAAAGGTCCTCAGCTTCTTATTATTATTTTTTTTAATCATCCTTCTTGTGCGAGGTCGCAAACGTGTTGCGACCGTCAGAAGTGCGGGCTCGAGCCAGCCGTTGTGCCGCCTAAGGGGGGCCAAAAACCACTGTGCCGCTAAAGAATTTGTGCGCAAGCGGGTTACTTTGCATACGCGCACACACAAACTGGTGCAAGGAGGGGAGCGGTTCTTCATTCGCCCCCCCCCCCCCCCCAAAAAAAAAAAAAAAAAAAAATTCGCCCTCCCCCCCTTTCCCAAATCAATCTCTGGGACCATTACTGCAATAGAGTGCACGTGGTTTTCTTATTGGTATATTCGGACGGCGAAAGGTGCTGATTTCGTGTCCCCTTTCGCAATGACTTCGCTGAAAACGCCTCTATGGCAGAAAAAATATATATATATTTCTTTAAAAAGAAGGAAAACCTCGACGGCTGCGTTGTTTATTAAGTTATAATAGTCAAGCGTACATTACATGCGAGGAACCAATGGTTGAAAATGTGTGAAATTATAAACCTGTTGGTTCCTTCCCGGGGTTTGCTAACGAAGCGCACCAAAGTGCTTTCCTTTCTTATTTACTTGTGGTGCATTTCTTTTACTGCTGCGAAATAACTAAGTGGATGCAAGATTTACACACGCCAACGTTGATAGAAGAAGTGATGCCGCCATCTGTTGCTGCGGTTCCCTATTGCAACGCCTTTGGCGTACACTCTAAGAGGTCCCCGCAGGGCGTCTTCACCACAGTGCTACAGAATGACAAATCGAAGCTGCCTAATGTGCAAATTTGGTGAATGACGCCGCCGAGTATTCAATTTGAGTGAAAAGGAGCTTATGCGCTCGTGCAAAACACCTTGCATGCCTTGCGTATTGTCTTTGCGCACATGCTTTTTTTTTTTGTAAAATCTTATGTTGGGCTTCGTTATTCATCAGATTTACATACTAGGCCAATTCGCTTGGTCATTCTGGAGACGTCCTGCGGGGACTTTTTGGAGTGTATACAATATGAGGAGAGAGATAGAAAACGTTTATTTCCAGCATTTATGATTTTGCGGGAGTGGTTCCCTCTTCACGGGGAAAGCCGCACAGACTTTTTTGGAACGTCCATTTTGGCTGCTGATGCTCCGCCAATATGTACGTTCCAAAACTAAGTCTACACGGTTTACATCATTAGCATGCTGGCTGAACTAGAAAACAGCGACAACTCTTTATTTACCTGGTCATTAATTATATTAGCACAGGTGACTTTTTTCCGAGTGACATGTAACGTGCTTTTACCCCTTAATTGACTTTTCCAAAATGCTCTTTAATGGAATCACGGGTGGACAACCTCGCTTCTTACTTTCGGGCCGTTCTTTTAGCGGTGGCCACAGAGAGTTGACGGCAACTTTTAGACGACGTGTTTGCTTAATGCCATTTCGTACAAATAAACGAGTTCGAGGAGCAATGTTCAGTTAAATATAAAATTTGTGGGTGTTTCATAAAAGTGAGTGGAATGGTAAAATACTGTGGCCTGTAATGCAGCTGACCAGCAGTCCCCGCAACTCAGTGTCAACTGTAAAGGTGACTGCATTCGTGATGTACGGCCTGTCGCCGGTCATCATAATGTCCGGCCCACATGGGTGTGCCCAGGTGCGCATGTAGTACATGCAGAGCAGCACAAACTGACTGAATCGGCCAAGCAGGCTTCGTATTGATAAAACAGTGCAACAAAAGTAACACCGCTCAATCAATTTAAAAAATCTACGAGTTCACTTAATAAATTACTCAATTCACATCGCCGTTGCCTAAACGTTCCCCATTTGGGAGAAGCCAGTTCACGGAAACAGCGTTTACACCATTTTGCGTGACGAGAAGACTGGATCGCGTTACCGCTTCGCGTTTCGCGGGAATCCTTCGCGTCATCGCCTCTGCGTGAAGGCAGACGTTGGCTGCGGGAGGGAACGTGGACGGCGCAAATTCCGCAGCGTCACATAGCCGCTACGAGAACGCCGCTGGCCCTTGCAGGGCGCTATTGTGTCTCTCCCATTCGGAGAACGTGCGCCGGCCGGATTGTGTCAGCCGCCGTGTTCACTCCTGTGACGTTTGTCCCGGCAATGGCCTGGGTAGCCAGGGTCGCCGGGCTGGCTGTGAAGTCTCGTGACGATGCGAGTCGTTAAAATGCGTTGCCCCTGCGCTGAGCACGGAGCACTGCCCTGGAGTTCCGTTTGTGAATGGCAAAATATTTCGCGGCTTCTTTGTGTTCGCAATTTGTCGTAAATGGCTAGCTAGCTAGAAGTTGATAGGAAAATTCTAACAAGGAACGGTACCACTCTTCTGCATCTGGCTACAGCTTACGCATGCACGAAGCTCCAGTCCTTGATCAATGAGCGCGCCCTTGTACGCGCACATGGGTTGCTTTTAATAAAATGCCTGTACACAACAAAATCCTATTTTTATCTTGAGTTTTAATTATCTGTGCAGTAACTTGATGTGCCATAACCAAACAAACAAACAAGCGAGCAAGCCAGCGAGCAAGCAAGCAAGCAAGAAAACAGACAAACAAATAAAAGTTTCAGTAGATCTCTAAACATATCCTTATGGGATGAGAGCGCGAAAGTGTTTCTTGTTGTTAGGCTCGTCGGCGAATCTCCTGCCGATGTCGACGCCATACATGCAACCTCGACATCGGACTTACCGCAGCTTCCATGATCCCTATCCATGCTGCTGCTACTCCAAAGAAGCTGCAGGCCAACTGAGACAGCGGGAGAAAGCTCGCTCCCTGATTCTATGCTGGGGCATGGTATGTCGGCGGCCACGTGTTGTGTTTCATTTCTGATTAACGCGCTATTGAACACGTGGCAGACAACCGAGCACGTCAGGTTACTGCGGCAAGTGCTACGCCAGCGTCAGTTACGGTGGGAGAGGTCTCGTGCTTTCCAGACGCGACTTTTGTGCACGAATTTCGCAGAGACGCCAGCTCGGTGCGCACTTTCGTCAACCTAACCAAGTAACGCTTTCGCGCCAAAAACACCAGTGCCTACACGGTAGAATCCCTTTTAGAAATACGCTAGCATGTAGAACGCAGTGTTGAATGAGGACTCTTGCGCAGTGAATTTTCCATTCCTGCACGAACCTAAGCGACACAGAGGACAGGACATGGGGATTCATTACACGCGCGTATAAGCTGTCTTCCACGTGTCACCCACAGCGCAGTGCACGCGCACGAGCATTTGTACACGTGAGCATGTTCTACGAACAGTCACGATGACCAGACGTCAGGATACTATCCTGCATCGGATTTACAATAGGTGACCGGTAAAAAGCGCAAAGGCTCACGGGTACGTCGTCTGCTCCTGCCACTTCCGGTTCGAGATCTCTACTGCCCTCCCGTACGCCGGCGGCTTTCAGGCGCGTATGTGCGTGTTTATTTGTCACAGGGCGCTTATCTGCCAGATAAACCCCTAATTGGGTCAGTCGTTGTTATTTATGGAATTCCAGATGCATGAGCGTTTTTTTTTTTTTTCGGTGGAAACAGATAAACAAGCACGCACGCGCCTGAAAGCCGGCGGCGTTCGGGAGGCCAGGAGAGCTCCCGAACCGGAAGTGGTGGAGGCTCCGCGGGAGAAAACAATGTACCCATGAGCCTTTGCGCTTTTTACCGGTCACCTATCCTGCTATAATTTGCATATGTAGCCATGTTTACCATGAGACTCTCATCTCTTCGGCTTGATTCTCGTAAAACTTTTTTCCGCCGCTCAAATTCTCTGTCGGGCATATCACGTAGTTGTATCTAGCTACCGCTGTGGTGCTGTTCCCAGGTCCGCTTCCTTTCAGCGGCAAACGCAATTCGACGGAGACGGAACGCTGAAGGAATCGCGCACTGATACTTTAAATCTTCAGACACAAAATCTTGAGTCGAAAAAATTTGAGGAAATTTTGAAAAGTATTCGAAAAGAATTGGCACGGATACTATAGAGCAGTTGAAAAAGGTACACATGTTGGCCTCAGACGACGTTTTTAGAAAAAAACGTTTTTCTCATATACACACTTTGCTCCGGAACAAAACTGAGCGCAGTTACGGTGCATACTGCACGGTCCGTATACCATATATGTGACAGGGAGGAAGCCCACCTACTGTCGTTCATGTCGTTGCGTGTGGGTGCTGTATGAATGGTCATTTGCGGAAAGAGCACAAATAAAGCACACGCAGTTTGAGATTTTTTTACACAAATTCTATCAAGTTTCTTCATCAAGAAGGCTCCACTACCGTGCCGAGTTGAACTCCTTTCCGATTAATAGCTAGCTCGCCGCTCTTTATTTCCACCTCAGCCTTGCCCTGTCGTGGGTTGTGCCTAACTCCTCAGGGAAAGCAACAACGCAAGGGACGAGAAGCGTTGCGCCTTCGCCAGCACGACAGCTGCCGAATTGTACAACTCGGGGCAAGAATTTCGCCTTGCGGTTAGTACTGAGGCATCTCTGTGGAAGCGATGGCCAATTTTATCTGTTCCACCTAACCTTTGCAACTGTCGTGCATTCAGCTGCTCAACTCGAAACTCGGACAGCCCACTCTCGAAATCCCCTTGGGTAACTGCAGCGTTCACACCACACTTTCGACATTCCGAGTGCTAAAAAAGAACCCTAACTGTACTCGCCTCTTCTTGGATTTCGAGTGCGTACTCAAAAGCGGGGTTCGGATTTAAACGCAAAGCAGGTGGCTAAGAGCCCTAACATTGCGACAAACGGCTGTGTGCTCTTACACGAACAACCAAAAGAAGGGCATGAAATACTAACGTCCTCGTTGCATCACGGTGCCGCGGTCAGTGCGTCCCCAAGATTGGGAAATTTTATACCCTAGACAGAAAGAAAGGTGCATCTGAAGCGGAGGAAGAATCGAGTCGCGAAGCAGAAAGCAGAAAGCGCACCGCCAATCTCCTCGACAAACGAGACCGCCCTCAAAGGGAGACGCGGCCGAGCACGCCACGAAGAATGGCCGCGCATGCAGCTTGAGAGCGCCAACAAAAGACCACGAGGGTGGGGCCGGTGGACAGGACTGGGAAGGGAGCCTTGTGTACGAGATGATGGCCCAACGTCGCGGTTGATCAACACGGGCCGCGCACCGGGTCTGCTAGCAAGAGGACCCCGCTGGGGCTGCGCCCATCTCCTGCGAGGCTTCTGCAGGCGCGCGCGCACAAGCGGAGCAGAGTGCGGGCCGCTCAGCTCGCTACTGAATGGGGGGCCGAGATTTTTTATCTCGAGACGGAGAAAGTGAGGGAGGGTCCGAACGCTTCTCGTGAGCTCAATTCTCATTGTCTCCGGAACCTTTTGTGCGCGTCGGTCTGCTGGTTAGGCAACTACTGAAAGGATTCGAGCCGGCGTGAGCTGTTTGCACGCGGAGGGGACATCGTGGCGACGTGTCCGCCGACGAACAGCCCATCGCGCGCATGACCCTAAAGAAGATAAAATACCAGAGCCTCGACACCAGGCGTGCTGCTCTATCGTGACTGCCTACATGCTGCTGCGTCGACCGAGTAAACTGCGCGTCACGACGTTGCCTCTGCGCGTAAATCACTTTAGCGGGATCGCAAACAAGCTCTTGCACGCTTTCACGGGTCTCGTGGTCGCTTGTGTTCACTTTCGCAACTCGAGTGTCGACAGCAGGCCAGGAAAAGTGTTGGCGGGGGCATTATTGGGAGATACTTTTAACGCCCGACCGTCACAGGGCCATACTCATAACAGCTGCACGTTGAAGAACCCCGCAACCTTAGAGCATGAGCCACATGAACCTCTACGCGAGGTAGAAAATGTAAAATGACTGCCGTGTACAAGGAGGTGAGGACACAATCGTTATGGTCATGCGAACGCACACTCGAGTCCACAGGTCCAACACAACATGGCGGTGATGCTGATGACAGTATCGATGCTGATCCTGTACTCGTTATACTTTTACCTTTGGTACAGCGAGCATGGGGACGGTTATAAACGGCAACTGAAAATTAGAATGGACGTGAAGATCTCTTGAGCATAAATGACTTATTCCCACAGAAGCTGGGGTGCCTAAAATAAAGCAGCACTTGAGGACAGACTTTCGTTGCAAACACCTACAGGCTCCTCTACTCTTAATCTGGTCCCACATTACATCCGCTTATAAGCTGGAACTCCTTGCAAAAAAAAAAAAAAAAATCAAAGCCACCTTTCACAACGGTGAGAGCCTGATGTTACAGCAGAGTTGTGTTCGTCTCACTAAGCTAAACTCGACGAGCGCCATATAAGTCACTGAAAACCATTTATCCTGTGTATGTATACATGGCGCTCGTCAGGAGAAGACCAAATCAAACGCAAAGTAAAGTAACACCAAAAGAAACTTGACCAGTGCCCACTTCAGTGTTCGTGTACTTCATCGTCCGCCGTCGCAAAGCCTTCGTCGAGCACTCCCTCGCCGTTGAAGACCTGCGCTACTTCTTGTCCTTCTGGGCGAGTGCATTCTTGCGTGGCAGCGCAGCGCGCTTCCTGATAAGCCGATTCTTCTACGGGCGTTGGATTCTTTTTTTGGTCACCCCATCCCCCATGTGCGCGGCGCAGAGTCGGAGAAAGTTCTGCCGCCGCCGCCGCGCCGATTTCAAGTTTTATGAACGCAGGTGGTTTCCC